>NC_052619.1:52430825-52527655 GCF_016545825.1 Eucalyptus grandis | reverse complement strand
ACCTCACATATATTTATGGCGAGACACTCCTCCAGACTATGACTATGAAATGGAATCAAATTA
Source organism: Eucalyptus grandis (assembly GCF_016545825.1). Taxonomy (NCBI): domain Eukaryota; kingdom Viridiplantae; phylum Streptophyta; class Magnoliopsida; order Myrtales; family Myrtaceae; genus Eucalyptus; species Eucalyptus grandis. Next base: position 52,527,592 of record NC_052619.1, on the reverse strand, counting down.
TGCTGATCCAATTTGGACGGACAAGCAATCCCACAGAAATGATTCCACCAGACATGTGTCTATGGCATCAAAACAATTCTTCTCCATTGATGACATTCCTTATCCAAAATGGCCAGAAAGACTTGAAGAATTTCATACTTGGTTGAGTACACAATCCATTACCAACCATCATATGAATGATGTCCTTTACAACTTCGTCACCAGATTCACAGGGAGCCTTAAATTCTGGTGGCAGTCACTCTTGGAACAAGACCAAATTACGTTCTTAATGTCACCCAATTTCAGCCATGCCCTGACTTATTTATATCATGTCTTTGTGGGAACTTCGGGAGATCTTAAGGAGCTGAAAAAGAGAATTTTCGAAAAGAAGATGCTGCTCCCTTGAGAAAAAGCATCTTGATAAGCATTATCGACTAATGCTTGGCTCTTTTACCAAATTGGAGCGAGATCAAATTTAAAGCATGTCTTCCTTACTTCCATCCCCAAGGAGCTATCACGGATGGTTGAAAGATCTTTCTTTGGAAAGCAAAGAAAGAATACAAGATATTCCTCAGGAGAAATTCAGCAAGAAGTCCATCTATGTCTTGAAGAATTATGCTTAAAACGTCGAATGGTCCGAACATACATCACAGATGACAAGCGTCTTGAAGGAGCTTGTTCCTCTCAAAAGTTAAAGATCAAATGCTCCAAACAAGATTGTGATGGTACTTGTGGCCAGTATTCCAGAAAGAAAAAGCACTACAAGAAATACTCGATCAAGAAATCCAAACATGGCTCCAAGCATTTCCGAAAAAAGAAGAAATGGAGATACCTACGCAAAAGAAAGGATCGCACAGGCCATAAGAAGTCAAGTCGTTGCTACATCGCAACAAAAAAGGGCATTTTGCCAAAAAATTGTCCTCGGGCGAAAAAAGGTCGAGATTCATCTAATAGAGAATGGCAGGTTTTCACTTGAAAATGATGATATTGAATCCTTATTCTCTGTTTGATGATGAACCAAGCCAACAAACTCTTTGTGCCATTCCTTTTTACCAAACTTCTAGTGACTCGAGTCGACTCGGAATCGGAGACATTTTCACATATCTCCCACATCTTGAACCAAATCGACATATTCTCAAGTCATACTCACCTTTGTCCCCATTTCCTGTTAAAATCCTCACCTCGAAGTTTGCCAAACCTATCAACGTCATTGCTCTTATCGACACGGGAGCAAGTTGTTCTATTCTAGACACAAAAGTTCTGCTGAAGAATTGCGGACTCCTTACATCGAGATACTTCAGTGCAGCCGGAGATACTTTCTCAACAAATGTCGAACCACACCGATCCATCAGTTTTTCCTCGGTGTTCCATAACCACAAGAATTTTTGGATCAAGCCTTCCCAATAAAGATTTAATAATTGGGTGGGATATCATGACTCAAATCTCTCGGCTTCGAATTATTCTGGAAAAGGTCTCAGATTTAAAGACCAATTCTCGAGTTTGTCAATATTCAAAGGCTCTTTTCCATTGAGATGAGTCTACTAGATCCAATCATGCAAAAGTTGCTTGAATCTTGTTCAGAATCTCATTCAGAATTTGCCCAGAAATGTTCTCATCCTTTATGGCAAAACCCTGAATTCTTTGTTCGTCTTCCTTTCAAAAAAAATGAAGACATAAATCCAACCAAGGCGAGCCACATGGGAATGAAACCAGAACATTTGGTTTTAGCTCAAAGGGAATGCTCGGAACTTTTGCAACAAGGTCTTATTGAAGTTTCCAACTCACAATGGGCTTGTGAAGCCTTTTATGTCAATAAGCGAGCCGAGCAAAACAGAGGAAAAATGAGATTGGTGATTAACTATCAACCTCTCAACCTCTTTCTCCAAGATGACAAATTCCCTTTACCATCCAGAGATTCTCTCTTTACTGGTTTGACCAAAGCCCACATTTATTCCAAATTCGATCTCAAGCGGGATTTTGGCAATTGGGCATCCATCCGAAGACAGATCCAAAAAACGGGATTACGTATCCCAAACCGGCACTTCCGGTGGAAAGTTCTTCCTTTTGGTTTAAAGGTAGCACCATCCCTTTTCCAAAAGGCTATGTGCCGTATTTTCCAACCAATACTATCAAGTGCAGCTGTGTATATCGACGATATTTTGCTCTGCCCACGATGAGCAGTCACTGCTTTGTCAACTCCTTGAGCAGTTTGCGAAATCATCGAAAGCATGGCATTATGCTCTCTCAAAGAAAGATGAACATTGCCCAAACAGAAATTGAATTTCTTGGTATGCACCTCAACAAAGGTACATACTACCCCAGGCCACATATTGCTCAAGAATTATTGAAGTTTCCCGAAGACAACTTCACAACGAAACAAGTCCAACAATTTCTTGGGATAATTAATTATCTCAGAGATTTCGTCCCCAATATTGCAAAGCTTCTGATCCCTTTGCAATCCATGCTAAAAAAGAACTCCCCACCTTGGGGAAAAACTCAGACCAAAGCAGTCGCTGAGCTTAAGGAGATTATGCAGAATCTCCCGCCACTACAAATACCATCAACAGGTAAAATAATTCTTCAAGCGACGCCGGTGATGAATCTTGGGCAGCCGTTCTATTCGAAGAAATTGATGGTAGAGACTCCTCTGTGCCCATAAAAGTGGAAAGTTTTCTCAAGCTGAAATGCATTACCATTCCACTTTCAAAGAAATTTTATGAGTCAAAAATGGAATCAAAAAATTTGAGTTTCATCTCATCGGCCACCACTTCTGGTGGAATTAGACATGGCATCTTTCCCCGGATGACCAAGTTTAAACAAAACAGATTCCAAATTCTCAACTGCTTAGATGGGCAGAATGGTTTTCAAAATACTCCTTTGAAACAAAGCATATTCCTGGAAAGAAGAATGTACTTGTTGACTTCTTATCAAGGCCAAAAGCACCAGCAGAGATCAACATGTATATCAAAAGGCCTGCTTTTCATATGCTTAACCATGGAGTAAAATACAAAATCGAAAACATCGAGAGATCTACAAAGCTGGAAATATCCCCAAGAGATTATTCGGCAGATCGAGAATAATGACCTTGCTGAAAACATGGAGAACCTTATGTGGCAAAGTCACACGAGACTTATTCGAGATTCAATGGAGGTTCGGTTCTTTATCCTTTCGGGTTAAATATGAATTATCCATTCATTCATCCTCTTATCTGGAAAGAAGATGATTTCCCTGAACAACTCAAAATGTTATTATGGTACTTAACCAATAAGTATCTGATAGCTTTTGAAATCCCAACCAGAAAATTCATTGCTAACCTCACAAGGATATTCTTGCTCGGGAGAAACATTGAAAAGGAATGTGATAGAAATCTTTAGAATTTCTAAATTGGTTCTATCCTCCTACATGCTGGAAACAAGACTTAGAAAGAGAAGCGAGATCTATAGCGCCAAATCCCAAAGTCCACACTATCCTGTTCTTTCGACGTCCTTGGAATTTTTGTAGAAATAATGGTACTATTCTCGATGCACCACTAGAAATAGGAACCACATCCTATAAACCTAACCTGAACAATCGAGAAGCTAGGATTTACAAATCTTATCCCACATCTGTTCGACTCTGTGAAAATGAATATCGAGAACTCCAAAGAATCTTGTGCCAGGAAAACAAGACCATTCCCGAAGAAATTTGGAATAATGCACCTACTACGTGGGATCATTATGACCTAGCACCAGAAGCTAAGGAAGCACTCAGACAATACAGACAAGCCACATCGTCCCAAGAGCCTGAGATGACAAGCGAAGATGACATTGTCCAGTCCACCCAGGACCCCTATGCACGCTTTGGAGGACCTCTGTCTCAGGATCCCTATGAACAATTCCAAAGCATGGACACATCCTTCTATGCAGACCCATCCAATTGGCCTCAGCCAAGAATTCCCGACCTTGGGGAAGATGAGAATACAAACTGGGCTGAAGAAGAAGCATCACATTGGGCTCATGAACAAGCATCCTCATCTCAGAGACTGAATCAAATCCTCTCACCTGAGGACCTTGAAGCTCTTGAGCAAAAGTACGAGGCACATCTCCTCGAAGACAGCACGGATGATTCAGTGTGTAGCTACAATGCTCGTGACGGACGAGACCGTTGAGTCCGTACATTTTCACTGTAGCAAATCACTGTTCACTTTACTGTTGCACTAGGCTAGGAATGTCATTCCTGATACGATTCTTGTTCATAGTGTGCGAATAATTCCCTTTCGGTGCCTTGTTTGTTCCCGGACCGTGAGCTAGGTCCCTTTGTGTCCTTGTGACCTCTTTATTGCCTATATAAGGCAAGGAGGGTGTAGTGTTTTGGACAGAGTCCCTTGAAGTAAAGTGTGTGCTTTGTGAAAATCTCTCTATGGCTTTCTAAGTTCTCTCTTCTTCTCCGGCTGGTAGGATCCTTCAAGAAATGCAGCTTGGGTAGGTTAGAAACGTTTCCATCCCGACATCTCCGAGTGTCTCTAGGCTCGAACTAAAGGGCCGAGTGGTTTTACGCTAAAAGGCTGTCCCTGAAGGGCTTGAACGGAGTTGTTCGCCTATGTGGGATGCATACCTGCAGAAATACTTACTCTCCCTCCCTGGTTCTAAGCTTAGGTCCATTCATGTAGACTAATGATGCTTAAGGGTTGATTAGATTTAATTAAGTGAATTAGGTGGTTAGATTAGTTTAGAATAATTAAATTAGTGACTTAATGATGCATGCTAGGTGGTTAGACTTAGTCATTAGCAAGTAGAGACATACTATTATTTATTGAATGTATCTCGGGATTTTTCCCGACCCTTATTGGGCTTCAATTAGGCATTTCGGGCCTAAATTGGATTTATCGTATTTATTTATTAATTTTTGAAATTAATTATTTAATTATTTAATTTTCGGAAATTAGGCAAGGATAACCCGACGACCGAAATTTTATGTTAATCGTCGTGGTACGGTTCGTTTATTTAATTGAATTCTACGTTATGTTGAATTGAATAAATTGTGGATTTTAGGACATATTCCTAAATGAGTTAATTTTGAGTAATTGATCGAAGAACAACCGGGTATCGGTTGTCGGTGTTTAATTGATTGGTGAACTACAGAATATTGTGAAAGTCGAGTAAGATTGGTGAATATGGGAAAATGTCCCAAAATTAAGAAGTGTCATTATTTGAAAGGAAAATAACCGTGTGAGATTGTGAGTTTAATACATAATTGCCGAGTGGGGCCGTGATGCCACTACATACATAATTGCCGAGTGGGGCCGTGATGCCACTACATATAAATTGCCGAGTGGGGCCGTGATACCACTACATATAAATTGCCGAGTGGGGCCGTGATGCCACTAAATATTGAAAGCTACCGAGTGGGGTCATGATACCACTAAATCTAAGAAAATTGCTCGATGGGGCCGTGATTACCACCTATAAATAAGTTGTGTCCTTTAGGACCGGGATTTATAGCCAAGAAATCGATAAGCTAGGCTCATTGAGCTGTTAGGAAGAAGATGAAATGGAATGACTAAAATGACTGATGAGTAGTCTTGTTGTCATATAATCGACTAAGTCGATTGATCAATGATTTGATCCGGTGTTGTGAATTGATTGATTGAGTGGAAATGACCTTGCGATAGTTCGAATGACATGTAATCGACTAGGTCGATTTGATTGACGCTTCAATCTGCAATGTGACTATTTGAGTGCCTATTGAACTGTGCTAATATGCAAGTGGAGTCTGAGGCCAAGGTAAGTCCTCTGATCCATGCGTGTATAGGCAGCCCGGATAGCGTATTGGTTTCCTAATTGAGTCTTAGTGGGGTAGAACTTGCTGACACGTAGTCTCATCCCGGTTGTGGGACAACATTTCAGGCTCATAGATGAGCCTGTGAAGAAGGAACTAGAAGAGGACGATGAGCCGGTAAAAGATGAAGAGCTTGAAGGATGTGAGCTTAGTGAAGAAGAGTCAGAAGAAAATCAGGATGATCTTGAGTACGACCCGAATGAGGATTGAGATCCTATCCTCTTTTGTGAACCTTGTGTTGTGTATATAGAGTGTAACTAGAATGTTATGAATAGTCTTGTGAATAGACTTTGAGTTATGCCATGTATAAAGGTTCGGTTGTGGATTTCAATATGAAAGATATGGCCTTACTTTTCTATCCCATTGTATTATTGTCTGGGGATTTATAACTGCTTCTGCATGTACTTAATAAACGAAAGGGTCGGCGATACTTAGTCCTGGGATATCGCATTATAAAATCGACCAAGTAGAAGGATGTGTGCGTGCCTGAGGATCGGGGTGTGACATATGATACAGAAACTAAATTTCTTTCTTGAATCAAACAAATTCTTCAAAAATCTTTTTGGTTAGTTCTTGATGTTGATCCCTCTCCTTGGACTTCAAAGTGGGTACAAGCTACTTTCAAAATATATATTTTTTCAGGATGGAAGTGATGATATCTATGCAAACGGATTATTCCTACTGCTCTTAAAGTATTGAAAATTTCTATCTCAATGTTCCCAAATGCATGAGCCAATTGGAAAAGTTCGTTTGCTTGAGGGTGCCTCTCGTCTTCGTGTATCTGAGTCATCAGCTGTGAAATTCGTATCATGCAAGCAATGTGATTTGTTGGGTAGCCACGTTGGTTATGTGATTGACCCATGGCATATTTTCTCACGATCGGGGCTCACAGACCCGCAAAAACTGGTCGTTCGTTACACGATATCGAGCTGTTGAGGTTGCCAAGTAGCATTCTAGCAATACACAAATAAACTAAATTATAGACCAATTTGTCAATAAGTACTAAACTTTGATATGTGATAATAATCGGTACGAAGGATAATCCTAGTAACTATTGAAAAGCCAGTGGAATGTGTTAATACCTAGGTATAAGTTACCCTCAAATGGTGTTACCAAAAATAAATTTTTAAAAGTTACCACATTCGTGGCTTCATATTTACCAAAGCTAGCTCCAAAAGGACTAATTGAATCTCTATGCCTCTTTGCTTGTATGGTAGGCAACCTTGATCCTTTGGGGACAGGTTAAAGCAAAGAAAAGGATCAGTTAAAGGTATTCAAAGCAAGAAAGGGATTAAGTATGAAGATTTATTCAACAAGAAGTTTAGAACTTTAATGTAATATAAATATGGCCGCTTTGGTTCATCCTTAATGGGATGAACGAGTTGTCTGCTTTTGATATCATCTTTAGATCGTTTGGAGAAGCAAGTTTTCGTATTGGAAGGTAATGCATTCTTTTTTAAATGAATAATATTTCCTTTCCTCTTTCTTTTGCTATTGTCTAATAGTTCCTTTGTTAATTCTAATTGACTTCAGTCGTGATGCTGGATCTCACACTTTTCATTATATTCTTTCTTAATTGGTTCACTCTTATTCAATGATGTTACTAGTATATCAATATAATAGGTTTTGTTTCCTAGTGCATTAGGAATATCACACACACACACTCTCTCTCTCTCTCTCTCGCTCGTGAGCTCGAAGTGTCCTTTTTTCTTTTTCTTAAACTCCTTTTGGCTTCTACAACCCCCCAAAAACTATTTGTTGCTAGCACCTGCTGATCAATTTTGTCCAAAGGGACTAAACTGGCATAATTGGAAAAGATTTAGGACTCAATTGGCTAAAAAAATAAGTTTAGGATTGAACTGGCACAACTGCAAAATGTTTAGAACTTTTTTGGTAATTCTCCCTAGATGCAATGTCGCATAGTTATACATTGATGCATTATATGTTGAAGAAGCACCGCCTTCTCTCTCTCCCTTTTTCTACATTTTTCTAGATTATAATCCTTTCGTGAACAATCTGCATCAGAAGTATAATTAAGTGTCTGGAAAAATAGATGAAGAGGTAGATAGGTCTTGTGGCGTGTAGCTATGGATTGTCCAACATGAAAATAGAAGGAAAAATCTCACCCATGTCAGATATTATTTACTAGAGAGTTGGTGGATGAAGGCTATAAATAGCCTAGCCTCGTCCACTTGAGTACGCGCCCAAAATAGAAGCATAGGGGTCTGGCATAGTGAGGGGGTCTTCAAAGGATGTTGTGTACGACTGCTGTAAGGGTGTGGCGTGTGTGAGAGGGAGTGTGGTGTTGTGGTGTGAGGGATGTGAGCAAGAGTGAATCCCATTTATGAGAAGTGCGAGAGGTGCGTGGTGTGAGAAAATATTGTAATAGTGAAAGTCAGATTTTGTGAGTTATATTGGCACCATGTTTCCGCAAAATTATACATTATATATACTTTCTATGTTTATCTTGAAGTTGACTTTGTCAAATCACAAATCTGTGCTAAAAGACCTGCAAAAAGCCCGTGGGGTTTTTCCCTCGATGCTTACGTTTTAAGATTGCTCCTGAAAGAAACAAATGAGTGGAGATATTTTGAGGTTGCCAGGGGGGAGACGAAACCTAGATATAAAAAAGGCGAGTTTAGATTATCGTTGCCATATTTGTATGAGTTGGATTTATTTAATCGCTTAAGTATTCAAGGTAAAGACAAAAATTGTCTCCTTTATGTGAGAACAAGATATGGGCAGTTGGGAGTTGTAATGTGTCGGGATCAATAGGGAATGGACAAAAATGGATAGCGCAATGTAGAAACATATAAATAGTTGGATCACTAAAAGATAGTATGAGGGACTTTTTGTAGAAGTATATATATATATATATATATATATATATATATATATATATATATATATATAAAATAAATTATAGTTGTTAATATATATAGTGATTTAGAGGATTTAACTTCAATCAACCTATCAAACTTTGTAGGATCACTGTCATTGGATTATATAAATGCTCCAATAGTACTTATCTTCGCCTTTTAAAGTGAAGGAGTGAAAATGTATAATCACAAGGCAAATAAGGAATAAGGAAAGATTCTTGTTATTTATGGTTCAAAGAACCACCCCTATCCAATCGTTCACGAGATGCAGGTGCTGACCAATGTTCACTAAATTTTGCTACTCTGGGTAAATGAGCGGGCGCCCAGTATTTAAATACGTAATCTTGCTGCACCGGGGTCTAAAAACCTAAATTCGTATTTTGATTAAGCCCAACTCCTGGCAGAGCATTAGAGTGCCGTCAAAGAGATTTTTCGAGAGAGAAACTCTAATTTTACTGTTTGATTCATAAATTGAGGATTTTGGTGTGATTGGCGTAGGCCTATTACTCTTGCCGACTATATATATAAAAATAAAATAAAATTATACGCCTATTAGTTTTGGGGAGTGAACCAGAAGACAGATAACCACGTCTCCTTACACAGCCCTTGTTCCCCTTGCTGTAACCACATTTACTTGAATGGCTTAGGCTCGATGGAAGTAAAGCTATCTATAGGAGGGTATGCGAAGAACTCGATCGAGGAGTTCGAGTGGGGTGAAGGAGAAGCTTCCGTTGAAATGTCGGAGGATGAAAGGGATTCTCTGAAGGAAAAACGAATCCGGAGGTTTCGACGGGAGAGAATTGATAATGCCTTGGCGGTTACGCGAATGAATAATGCCTTGGCGGCTACGCGAACCGCAGAGGGACAAGATCCAACGGAAACGTATGCAGCTGCTCAAACACTGGCTGATGTCATCGAAGGCAACGAAGTCGAAGGTTTCATTTACGCAATCGAGTGGCTTGCCGATCAAACCGATCTGTTTGCCATTTTCAATTTCCTGGAGCTACAGGGGGGTTCATTGCTCCACGTTGCAGCAGCCGCCGGCAAGAACGACATCCTAAGGCTCCTGCTTGATCTTGTCAGTGACCACCGCCACATAGCCGCCCAAAATGACTCGGGCTATACCCCCCTCCACATCGCAGCTAAGACAGGGAATTCAGGAGCAGTCAAGACGTTGATTCACCGGGCGAGAAACCTCTCCAACGTCGAGGGCAAGAACTGGATCATGAGGATGCAGAACGAACATGGAAACACTCCTTTGCACGAGGCCGTGCTCGGTTGTCACTTCAACGTGGTGCAGCTTTTGTTGGAGGAAGATTTGGAGTCTGTGTACTTGAAGAACAAGGCTGAGAAATCTCCCCTATACCTGGCCCTCTATGCCCGCGAACCCAAGATAACTGACCTTTTATTTTCGCGTTCACTCGATCCATCGAAGATAGAAGGCTTTCCACCCGTTCATGGTGCCATCGGGTGTCCTAATGATGGTACGTACCTAAATCTGCTTGTGGAAAATATCTATGTATGTGTTAGCTGATCTCGTCCCGAACCTGTGAAACAACTCACTGCGCATATCCAAACCTGTTCTGGGTTTTTACAGAAAATTTCAAACCCCCTTAGTTGGATATCCAACCAGCCATATGATTCTTTTAATAGACAAATTATCTCCCATTAGAACGTTATAGATCAGCTTAAATTGACAAACAGAAACAACTTGCTAAAACTCATTTATTTTTCATCTTCGATTAGAAAGAAGTACAGAGTTCAAATATTTAAGATCGACAATCATAAAAATCTAGAATCTAACAATGACAGAAGGAGAAAGATACACTTGCAATTGCAATGATGATTGTTGATGATTAGATTACAATTGCTCTTGTTTAAGGTTTCACTAAAGTAATCTTTTAGTTTCGCAACAAATTATATTTAGTTTGACAAATAATTTACAATAGGATTTACCCATCAGGTTATTTTCAAAACCATTTCAAATCCTAGTAGAGTTAGAATATGCATACTTACTGATTAAATTACCTAAAAATGTAAAAATAAAAAATAAAAAGAAGAGCAATTTGGTAATTAATACGTATTAGGTTTGGATATCGGATTCGATTATAGGATTTTAAGCATTTGACCCAAAATCTCTCCCATTTCCCCAACAGAATTAGGCATAGGGCGGGTTTGAGCGGAGCGTACATTGCATCCTTACTACTTTATTTATCTCTGAATTACTTATGCCACGCACAATCAAAATATATACAATTTTTCCAGTTAATCTATAAATAATGTCATTGAAGAACTTTCCAGTATTAGGTGACGTAATTTGTTAATTTGGATATATAATGATATAAGAGAGACTACACAAGTTAAATAGGCCATTGAAAGAACTTTACTTGATTCTTTATTCATTTACAGCCATCTAAATGACAACATATATAAAATTATCTCTATTAATTATTGAAATAATGTCCTTGAACTTTTCCTTAATATTTAGTGTGATGGATAAATATTTTTTCTGCTCAATTTAGTCTTTGAACTTTCAAAAATTTGCTCACTGTAATCCTCTCGTTAAAAAGTTCTAACATCATTAGCTAGTAACTTGATGTTATTGGATTTGGTATGTTGGCAACGATGAGGTGAACATGTGACTTCAACGTAATCTCTTTCTCTCACTATCCTAACCTAAAAAGTAAGGGAAGAATTTCATCGATTTGGGAAATTAACGTGTTAGTCCAAATCATAATTTGGCTCGATAAATGCTAATATACTAGTTCATGTCAGAAAAAAGCACCTGGCGTCGCCATATAACAAAAGGAGGGAAATGACACTTTTCCGAAGAGTCTTCCAATGTTCATGGATTACATTTAATCAATTTTTTTTTTGAGAATCACGTTAAATATTGAAGAAAAGTTTAATGGGCCACTTATGTCAATTTCCTTAATTATTGAATAAGATTTACACAGACTGTGTGAGTAATACATATTTTTCAATCTATCAATTAATCCATAAATGAAAATATGCACGCATACATGATTTCACCAAAAAATAAAATAAAATAGTAGTTAGACATTTTAGATTATTCGGATCTATATATTATATGGTGTTGCTTAAGCTATGTTGATAACATTCCCCGAGTAATGCAAGTTGAAACTAATCTTGCAGTCTCTTTTTCTCTATGCATTTAGTTATGTGCCGAATCGCATTTTGATTTTGGACATGCAGGAGGTCCTCATACAAACTAAATGCCCAGATAAGATCTTATTACTTCAAAGTAAATAAAACTTAAATGTCAATAGTGAATTGTTAGGTGCAGATTATTTCTACAGAATTTGTGTGTAGTTGCACGTACCCATATGCAAACGAGGACATAATGAGTATGTTTGATTTTTGAGAATGAGATTGTCACATATCAAACAAAACATAAAAAGATGAAGACTGAGAATGTACAAAGGGAATTGCAAGGTATGGAATACACGAATTAATAGATGCTAAACTTTAACATAAAATTGTTCTTATTTAAGAAAAAATCATCGATCTACTTGTTTGTCCACATCAATGTACAATGAGAATAAGTGTTTGATAGCATTTTCAGAATAAAGAAGGAAGATATCCCTTAAATATACTAGAGGATCTCTTCGCGTCATGTTGTAGGAATATTAATAATAAATTAAATATCTGTATAACAGGAACATTCAAATAAGCAAGATATAATATGAGAGAAATGATAAAGTGATAAAGATGCTACTTACGAGTATTGCTGTCTGGTTGATTAATATGAGTTGGACATACAAAACTTTTGTATGCATTTTATATTGTTTTACCATATTATATTACCTCGAATAAATATGAATTTGCAAATAATATAAATCCATAAAACGCACGATTCTCTAAAGTAATGTTATATATTTGCTGTCCCACTCAATTTCAGAGTCTACTTATTTATATTTAAAAATATTTAGAAAAGAATGCGATAGTTGACATCATTGGTTTTTGAGTTCTAATACCACTAACTTTTAAACAACAATTGGAGCGTTATAGAACTCAAAAAGTCCAAGTCGAAATAATATTTGCATGAATGACAAATCCATTCAACCATTTAAACGCTTAAACACAAACAAGAGTAATAGAAAATCGAATGTTTTAGTCCTTAAACTTTTATATTCATGTGATTATGGTCTCTAACTTTAATCTTACTCTAGCGCATCATCGCAATTTGAAATATATTTTAGTAACTTTTAGATTATTTATTCCGCTATATAATTACATTGAGATGCAAAATTACACGCAAGATTTCTGACCAAAATTTTGTATTAATATAGTTTCCTAAAACTAATTTGCTTGTGATTTGAATTAAAATTTCGAGGTGTCCTAATTTCAAGTGTAAGGCTCAGCTAGAATTTTTTTTATAGCCTAAGAAATTATTTAGGACTAAGTTGGCCAAGAGTAAAAAACATAGGGAAATTATCGAAAAATTCATAAAGTAACTATGCAAATTCAATTTAAAACTTTTGTTTTTCCAATTTAGTTCTAAACCATCTGCACTTGTGCCAATTCAGTTAATATGGTCAATTTTGACCAGCTGAACACAAACGTGGATGTCGGCTAGTGTCGGCCATCCGGTGCATGTTGACATGGACAATTTTTAATATTTTTAATTTATTTTTTCAATTTTATTTCTTTTATTTCTCTTTTTTTCCTCCATCTTCCTTCTATCTCTTGCCGATTGCCACTAACCAGAGGCGAGGGCTAGTAGGGGTGAGCCTCTCCATTGCCAAGTGCCAGCCCACCAAGGTGGAAGGAAGATGGAGGTAAAAAAAAAAGAAAAAAGGAAAAAAAAGAGAGAGAAAAAATAAAAAGAAAATAATTAGAAAAAAAAATATTAAAAAATTGTTCACGTTAGAGTCCATTGGAAGCCTGGCATTCATGTTAGTGCTAACCAGCTAAAATTGGTAGATGGACTGAATTGACACAAATGCAAAAGATTTATGACTTAATTAATAAAAAAATTAGGATTAAATTAGTACAATTGTAATAGGTTATGATTGCTTTCGTAATTTTCCCAAAAAAAAAAAAAAATACTATGTTTCAAGTAAATGAGACTCATGAACCAAAATGAGCAAATGAAAGCTTAGGGCATGAATTTTAAACTGGTAGCATACCCTTATGGTACAAGGGCGTTAATTTCTGCATTTGTGTAAAATTGAAATTTTTTTAATAAAAAAATTTGTCAAATTTGATTCTTTTTCAAGTGAATTTTCCTTTTTTGAGCAAAATAAATGAGAAATTCTGAATTCATTTTATATATTATTGTAAAATATAGGAATCTAATCCCTCATTATTGTTGTTATGTGACATAGAGAAACTTTAAATGTAATTGAAAATATTGTTATAATCTAATATATGGGAAGAGTTACGGAAAATGTTATAATTTTCTTAAAATTCGCAAAATATGTTGGTCCACTAACTTTTGTGCGTGTGTGGAGAGATGGATCATGGAAGTTTCAATGATGGAGAAAATGGGCGCGAGTGAGATAGCTTTCAAATATACTAGCTTTGGGTAATGGCACACGCACATGCTTGTCGTCAGATGGCTATGTATGAAGATGGTGGTAAGTGGGTAGTATGGATAGAATAAAAAATAATTTTAGAAACTACAAAAGTGAGAGAAATGCGACTTTCCCATGATACAAATAGTTTCACAAGTGGCGTATGTACAAAGATAAACGAAAGAGTAATGTTACATTTATTAAAGCTTTATAAAGAAAACTTTACTTAATGATATGGCATATGTCATATCATACAGGAAAAAAGCGATAAATTGAGCCTGCTACTGTGTATTCTTTGTTGAGTAGCACTATGCCCAAGGATGAGGCTATTCCTAAAGCAGTCTTACGAGTCTTCCTAAGTCCAATGGCCATCCACAATCCTAGGGCACCTTGGAATATTCTCAAACCATGGAAAAACAAATCCCATATTAGTTGATCTTCTTAACTAGCCACAACAGCCTGTGGCTGTGTAACCTGCACAGCAGCCACGACCATCTTTTGCCGTGTAGCTTGCATGCAGCCACGTCAGCCTGTTGCCACGTAGCTTCCGGACCAGTTTTCTACGTTTAAATCTCTAAGTCTTAAGGGAATTTTTAAGACATTTGAAATATTTCTCTTGATTTTTTCATCTCTTTTGGTGATGCATATATATCTAGGAAATTCTTCATATCTCCATTTAAATGTGTATATCATTTATTGAGATGTAACTGTAGATAGTTATCTAATAAAACTATGCTCATATATTCTTCATGAAAACATATAAACAAATATACGTAAATTACACAATTCTCTTTTCTATTATATTCTTCTATCATATTTTACTTAGTACTTGGAGCTCCTGATCCCAGGAATACTTAAGCAGATACTCACGACGAACATGAAGCTATTTGCAATGACCGACTCCAGCGAGGGTAACGTGTTCCATTTTGCAGCTTACACGGGCCAGGGCCGTGTGTTCGACGAACTGTTAGGCCCAAAAACCAAATATTTGGCCAACAAGCAGGATAAGAATGGGGATCTTCCCATTCATATCGCAAGCAAGAAGGGTTATGTCGACATAGTCCAGAAGCTACATTCGCTATCAAAGTTGCTAAACAGGAAAGGGCAAACCATTCTTCATGTCGCAGCAAAATATGGGCAAAATTCAGTAGTGAGATATATACTCGGACATCCAGAACTGGGGAAGTTAATAAATGAAATAGATCACACTGGAAATACACCTCTGCACTTGGCCACGAAGCATTCTCAACCTGCTGCTTTGGTACCTCTTGTGCTGGATAAAAACGTTGAGCCCTCAATTCGCAACCACGAGAGCTTGACTGCTCGGAACATTGCTGTAGATCAATTCAGAAGGGTTTATGCGTCACGGGAGGTAAGTAACATAAATAGTCTCTATTTAATTTATCAACTTAGTGGAAATTTCATTGATTAATACATTCGTCAAGCACAGAGTTCATATTCAAATCATTATGTCTCCCACTCAACAAGATTGTTAAAGCATTGATCCATATTCTAGAGTAGCTAAGACTCTAGGACTAATGTTTTACAAATTTTATAATTAGTCTTAAAAGGAGGTAACCAAAGTTTGTCGCCATAATCATGTCCGCTGTCAGAAACAAGTGAAAAATCTTTGACAAATGCAGAGATAAATATGTTATATGTCTTGATTAATTGAGCCTATAAATACCGTCATGTGAAAAAGGCGGGGGTTGTCAATGTTGCAATCTGTTTTTCTTAAAAAGCCAGGGTTCAATGTGGCAAATTTGACCACTCTAAATATGGCATAATCCCATAACATAATCATAAAGTCAACTTATGACAATGATAATTACATTTCATTCATGCCTCTTTTCTCTTCTAAAATGAACTTGCACTCTAGTGTTGATTCTTCAAAAAGAGCCGACACTGCATCGTTAGAAGACCAGAAGTACAAGTTTCTTTCTAAAGAATACTCCAAAGTTCATTCCCGTTATCGATCTGTTAACAATATGTTCCTTTTTCCTTTGTACACGCTTCCGATCTCAGGCATTGGCACTCCTGGTGTTGCAGCCCATATCAGATTCAACCACAGAATTACTCATACGTAGGCCAGAAAATCGAGATAAAGTGTCTTGCCTAGTCTACTCGCCCAAGGATATCCCAAAATTTGACCTATTCAAGGATAAGATCGATTCCCTTCTTGTGGTGGCGACACTTGTGGCAACTGTGACTTTTGCAGCTGGTTTCGCAGTTCCTGGAGGATTTAACAGCTCGGACAAATATGACCGGGGCATGGCTACGATGCTGGACAAGAGATTGTTCCAGGCTTTCATGATTTGCAACACTATTGCAATGTTCTCCTCGATGATCACGGTCATCAACCTCCTGTATGCGCAGGAAAGAGACTTCCACATGGCGGCAGCTGCATTAAATTTCACCATTTTCTCACTAAATATTGCACTATCGGCAATGTCCGCTGCTTTCTTGACTGGTGTCTCCTTGATAGTTGGCAAACTCCCTTGGCTTGCTAACATCATATTTTATTTGGGACTCGTTTTCCTCCTCATTATCTCAAGTGCTACATGGTGGGAGTGCCTTCTCTTTATTCGGAGCTACGGTCGACGTCGTCCTATCCATCGTCTGAAATGCTGGCTTATTCTCGGTTTCATTTATTTGTTGAGAGCTCCGACCTACATTTTGGATGACGAGGAAGAGGACGGAAAGGCTAGCAGGACCTCTGCTAGTCAACCTCCAGATGGTGCTGGTGAAACGAAACGGTAACTCGATGATAGCGAAATGAGGGGACGCGCCACATTTTCCAATCACTAGTCCCAGTTGATCATTTCGATAATATATATGATTGCATAAATAAATATATATTAGCCATGGTGCATGTGGCTCATTCTACAGTAGTTTTCCTATTCCGTCAGATCAATGGTGATTCTACAGTTGCGTTCTAAGCTTTTGTAATGGTTAATGTACTCCTAAAGAAATACACATGTCATCAAAAAAGAAGACTTTGAGTTCAAACCTTTCAAGGCCAGTTTACCTCATCTATTTATATTGGGTGGTACTATTACCATCCCTTATATGACAAAATCCATCTCATTCACATTAGAAAGACTAAATTGCCCTCAATCATTCTATTGCAATTTAATGTGATTGCCCAAAATTTATTGACTTTACTTTCTTTAGTTTTTCCATTTTTATGTAGGTATCCCAGATAAATCAAAAGCACTGGTAATGTGTTACACCCCAACCCTCGGACATGCGACAATCCTCCTTGTCTTTGGTCATTTATTTGCGACGTCTCAGTAAGCGTTGCCGACCCATTTATTTTATCTTTCGATTTTACGCAAGTAGAAGCATAAATAACTCAACTTAATCATTCACATCAATAGAGCTAGCATTGATCACATCAACAAACGCCTTCAACTATATATCAGGAGAATTACCAAAAAAGTCTTAAACCTATTACAATTGTGTCAATTCAGTCCTAAACTTTTTTTTTTTTGGCCAATTTAGTCATAAACCTTTATATAATTGTGCCAATATAGTCCATCTAGCCAAAATTGGCGGCCGGCACCTGATGTGGATGCCGGTCGGGGACGAGATGGCGGCGAATGCTGATGTGGCAATTTTTAAATATTTTTTTCGAAATTTTTTATTTTTCATTTTTATTTTTTCCCCTTCTTCTCCCTCCTCTGGCCGGTCGGCACCGGCTAGACCTCGCTGGCCACTGGCGAAGGCGAGACTCGCCCAGCGATGGTGAGGCGGCCACTAGCAAGCTGGCGAGACCGGCGATGTGGACACCACATCTACCACGGTCGAATGGACAATGACCGAGCTGCTACTACACCCACAAGTCCTTTTCAATGTCCAGAAAGAGCTTGATGATGTTGTCGGGCGGACTGGCGAGATCGGCGAGGTGGCCACTGGCGAGATCGGCAAGGCGGTCGTTGCCAGTGGCCAGCGAGGTCAGCCTCAACGGCTGGCGAGGCTTGCCCCCACCGGCCCTCGGTGCCGGCCAAAGGAAGGAGAAGAAGGGGGAAAAAATTCAAAAAAAAATTTAAAAATTTGAAAAAAAATATTTAAAAAATTGCCACATCAGCGTTCGTCGACTAGTTGTCCTTGGCCAGCGTCCACGATTAGCACCGGCCGGCCAATTTTGGTTGAATGGACTGAATTAACACAATTGTAAAAGGTTTATGGCTAAATTGGCAAAAAAAAGAAAAGTTTAGGACTGAATTGGCATAATTGTAATAAGTTTAGGACTTTTTTTGGTAATTCTCTCACTATATATTAGTAGCTTAACACAATGGAAGCTTCACATTTACATATCCGTGATGCCGATTCCTTCCAGCTTGTCAAAAGGGGGAAGGGGGTGGGGTTAGCCTAGCACCTCTATCCTACAAGGGCGACCTCAAAAAGTGGTATCCTCTACGCGTTTAGCACGCGTCTAGTTTATAGTGTTGGACGCAAATTGCGCAACCCCAAGATCTCCATAACCAGAACAAGAATATGCATAATTGAGTAGAAAGATTAACGTACCTATTTTGGGGTCCATCGAACATAAAGCGGAAGCAAAAAAGGGATTACCCACATATCAAGGGGATCAACGCATCAAGTAATTCTCCTCTATTGCCCTCCGTATCACTGGCTCAATGAGGTGGCCCCTCACGTTTAGCGTTAGGTAAACGCCCCTTAGGTGAGGATACATGTGAGAATTAGGGTTAGAGGAGAGACTTGAGCACTATTTATAGAGTTTTCAGCCAATCCCCTCATTACGAGCCAGGCTCAACTCGGCCCACATTAGCCAGCCCA
Source organism: Eucalyptus grandis (assembly GCF_016545825.1). Taxonomy (NCBI): domain Eukaryota; kingdom Viridiplantae; phylum Streptophyta; class Magnoliopsida; order Myrtales; family Myrtaceae; genus Eucalyptus; species Eucalyptus grandis. The sequence continues at coordinate 52,508,574 of NC_052619.1, read as the reverse complement.
TATTAGACTAATTAAAAAACCTTCTATCTCACTTTAGACCATCCCTGTTTTACGGTAACCGTAAAAACTGTAAATTACAATATCAATTAATTTAGTCCACATTAAGAAAACTCTTACATTCTCCCACTTGGGCTATATTAATTGAAATCGTACTATATGTATGCACATTTGGTCCGGAGATTATTCTTAATAGTCAATCCTATCCTATAAAAGTCTTAAGCACCGAATCATGGCGGTAACTGCATGTATACACATAGAGCCTTCCATGGTCACGAGTGCTATCAAATTTATTGATATGGATTCAATATGGTAGTGTGGTAAATGGATAACATCTCTCATAGAGAGATCCCATTTGTCAATCACCATTCTCTTATCTTAGGCATCACAAAAACTTGTGCCACTAGAGAATGCTTTATGGTTCCAATGAATCCACATATGTCTTGTCTTTATGGTTAACTTTTCTTTATGTATCACAAGACATATGCACAAGGCTAATAACCGGACGCCCCTAGCCTTCACTTAAGGTTTATACAATCTCTTGAGACTTTATCAATATATATTCAACATAATAACAACACATTCAAAAATATTTTATTGAATGCAAAAGTTGATACATATCAAACTGTTACAAAGTGTAATGAACACAGATGAAACCTTTATCAGAGTAAAACTAAAATAGCTCCCACTAAACAACAGCATCTCATGATGCTCCTAGGCCCATGCTAACGACATGTCGCTCAAATACACACGGGCGTAAGCCTTTAGTTAGTGGATTTGTAATCACATCATCTGTGAAAATATGTTATATTAAAACGTCACGTTTCTATACCGTTTGCTTTTGGTCAAAAATTTTAACCACCATATATTTAGACCCCTGGAGACCTCTGTAGTAAATAAATAATACTACAAATTTGTTATCTCAATACAACCGTATAGGTCTATCAATAAAGTTAAAATGATTAACTCTGTCATGAGGTTCCGGAGCCTAATAGCCCAAGTAACAGCCTAAAAGAATATTACTAACACTACTTACATAGTAGAAGATAACATAGAACTTTATTTATTACACTTCCTACTAACATAAATATGTATTCCGCTATTGATTGTATGTCATCAGAATAGCCAGCAAAGTTTACATCTAAATACCCTACTAACTGCAATAATTGAACATGTATATAAATTAGTATATAATCCCATGTCCTCTTTAAGTACCTTAAAACCTTCTTGATAGTAATCCAGTGATCGCATCCTGGATTTGATTGATATCTTCCTAGAATTCCCGTCACAATGACGATATTTAGTCTAGTGCAAATTCGAGCATGCATTATACTTTTAAGTGCACTGACACAAGGTACACCCTTTAATTAGATTTTCTCAATATCTAAATAAGGACATGTGATAGATTTAGTTCATCACCCTTAATAATATGAGCAATTCCTGGCTTGCAATGATGTATATTGAATATTTCCAATATACAATCAGCAAATATCCTCCGAAAAAATCTAATATAATATGGCAAAAACAATCCTTACAGACCTCAATACAAAAGATATAAGATGTCTCAAGGTCACAACTAGTAAGCAAAATATTATGTACATAGAGTATAAGAAAAAATAAATTTCCTCCCATTGACCTTGCAGTATATTGAATTACTCTGTTTCCAATTGAACAAGATAATAACACTATGAAACTTTAATAATATTGTCTGGAAAATCATCTAGTTACACTATATAGATTTTGTATCTATTTGGCGTAACTCCATATTAAAATAAATTATTAATGCCACGTTCACTCTGAAAGAATCTTTAGAAATAGTAGAAAAAAATATTTATTTCTTCACTATTAACTATTCACTCATCTTTCAGAGTGAAAACTTTAGCTACCAATTTGGCTTTAAATTCCACAATCTTTCTTTGAAATTATTTTAGTTTTGTATGCCAATTTGCAACTAATGAACTTATAGTTTCCAAACACTATGGTATTTCATAGATTGTATATCGCCTTTTATGGCATCTAATCACATACTTGATTGAGAATAAGAAACGACATTTATAAATATGACATTACATCAACCATACAATGGATATTATAATCATGCTCTCACAAATAAACTATATAGTCTGATGATATAACTGATCGTCTTTCCCTAACAAATCTCATTAATAAAGCTGCAACCACTTCATTCTGCACTTGAGAAGTTTAAGAAATTTCATTATAAACTATATCAAGAATAGTATCTTGAACCTCAACAAGTTTAATCTACAGTATAAGAGATTCCATAATTATCTGTATAGGTAAAGACAAAAACACAGTAACCTCCATCATACTATTATCTTTAATAGTCTGAGAGCAGCTATTCTCTACAATTACGTCAATCTTTAGAAACTTTAAAGTATGTGATTCCATAATTCTTGCACCTTCTTTAGGGTCATAAAATCAATACCCCTTTAACAATCTAGATAAGATACAAAATAATTCTGAGTGGATCTGAATTCCAATGCACTTAATATTTGATTAGATAACCTCACTTTTGCATGACACCTCTAAATTTCATATGATTCAAGTAATTTATGTCTAGTCTATAACTCAAAAGAAGTTTATGAAACTATTTTTGTATATGAAAATGTTACTTTCAAAATATCAGCTCATAAAAGACCAAATAAATTAGTCTTACTAATCATACTCATCACCATGTTCAATATGGTGCATTTATGCCTTTCGGCCAAAAATTTTTTGTCAGGATTTTCAGGTAAAGTGATTAAGTTACCACTCCAGAATCTACCAAGTATTTGACAAATTACCCTTTAAGCTATTTCGTATTGTCATATTTGCCAAAATACTCATGGCCACTGTTAAGCCTGACAACCTTTTAAGACTAATTGTAATTGTTTTCTTCTTTATATTGGTCATTTTCCTTAAATAGAAAACTTTCGGAAACAACCTTTTAACCATATATGAGATGTATATGTCATTAGGACTTAAATACAATCTTTGCAGATGTGTCCTAATTTCAATATCATACAAGACATAATTTTAAGCAACTAAGGCTTCCATTATCTTATAGCAGTGCAGTCCGCAGGCAAACCTCCTTTCAAGTGTTCCAGAATTGAACGCTTCATGAACAGTAAGCAAATTCAATTGTTCTTTTCTCAAGCAACAAATCATATGTCCATAACTTAAAATTTGAAGCAGTAAAAACCTCAATAATAGTGGAGCTATTAATTACAGAAAATGTGACTGAAAAACAAGCAATGTATATAATTAGCATTATATAAGCATTGTGTAACTTGACATACAAGTACACATCCAGAGAATTACACACATAATCATATAATCACATTTGGGCAGAATACATGACATGCAGTTGTACACTCCCCACATGATAGCAGTTATGAAAATATATTTCAATTCTTTGTGAATTCATCACCTTTGGGCATATGAATCACTAGAATCAATCACTCCTCCACCATACTATCATATATCCCTCCATGAACTAATACACAATCACCTCCTTTTGGAGTATGACTACGCATTAGATTAGGAGACATCCCAATCATCATACGAGACCGAAATTTCTTAAACCCAATCAAGCGTGCCACTTTAGTGGTCACTACTCAATTGAATCATTGAAATTCTCTCATACCAATGATATAAACTTTACTCCTCATATATACCATATACATGTGATTTTAACTTTAGTGATAGGGGCAATAAATCACTAAAATCATATATCATGCTAATTACATTGCTTTATTCATTAATAAAAATTAATCATACATATATATATAAATATATATACAGCGAACTTGAAAGACAGATTTCAATGAGATCATTGATCACAATAACACAAGAAACTTCTCATAACAGAGAATAAAACATCTCTTATGCACCCCGATTACAGATTACCATAACAACATAAAAGAATGCTGATCTAAAAGATCTCTCACAAATTAACATTAATAGTAATACACGGTACATCAAATCGACAAGCCTGACAGCCGATCCATTATTACTCATGAGTTTCATAAGGCAAAATTGACTCCAAGGCCAACAACTGATATATTAGCCAATTTTTAAGTAACAAATAATCATTGTAATCAACCAGTGACCTATTTATTGAGTCAAACCAGAGAACCAAATATCTAAAATTTAACAGTAGATATTATTACTCTGCGTAAATGTTGTCATACACTTTAATCATAAAAATATTCAACTTGATAGATATTAACAAGTGACCAGATGAGTTCATGTACAATATATAGTAACTTAATTGACATGCATTACCCACATTCAGTAGATATGTTAATTAATACAATCAGTTTGGTCACGAGTTCTTAAGACGTCCATCATTCAAAGATTACCAGTGTGGAAAGGAGTATGCTTAAACAACAAAAATTTTATAATCAATACATAGCTCAATAACTATCCCATAATGGTTATATCTCATTAAGCCAGCTCAGTTCACAATAAAGTTTAAGTTTTATTAATGAATCACACCATTATAATGTTTATGTGATAACATACCTGTAACCCAACACTTATATTTCCAAAATCACAGAAAATATAAGAAAAATACGCAAAAATACACTAAAAATACACGTATTTAGGGTTTCGTATGTATTTTCACATCCATAAAATTATCAAACATGTAAAATAAATACACTACGATGTAGAGGATGATCATACGAACCTAACGCCACCATCCACGCGCCGAACGGAGGCTTCACACACCCACATGTGCCGCTTGAGTACGCGGCGAGTGGAGCTCACATGCGGCATGCGTTCGACGCCCAGGCGGCGCGTGGCCGCACGTGGGGGCGCGTACGGCCTCCTCCGGCAACGCGCTACCGACCGTCTTGCTCATCTCATTGAGCCCAATCCGAATTTATGATTTAATTTTATTTTTATTGAACAAAAAATCACGAAAATCACAAATTATGGCAAAATCACTATGCGTTCGAGTTCTAGGGTTATGAAGACTCTGATACCACATGTTGGACGCAAATTGCGCAACTCCAAAATCTCCATAACTAGAACAATAATATGCATAATTGAGTGGGAAGATTAACGCACCTATTTGGGATCCATCAAACATAAAGCGAAGCAGAAAAGGGATTACCCACATATCAAGGGGATCCACGCATCAAGTCCTTCTTCTCTATTGCCCTCCGTATCACTGGCTCAATGAGGCGGCCCCTTACGTTTAGCGTTAGGTAAATGCCCCTTAGGTGAGGATACATGTGAGAATTAGGGTTAGAGGAGAGACTTGAGCACTATTTATAGAGTTTTCAGCCAGTCCCCCTCATTACGGGCCAGGTTCAACTCAGCCCACACTAGCCAGCCCATATTAGACTAATTAAGAAACCTTCTATCTCACTTTAGACCATCCATGTTTTACGGTAACCGTAAAAACTGTAAATTACAATATCAATTAATTTAGTCCACATTAGGAAAACTCTTACATATAGTACCATGGCCAAGGCTCAGGGTCTGACTCATGATCCGAGTTTGTCTTCGAGTAAGTGATGGTGCCATCGAGGACATCCACAACCATGGGGTCCCAAATGGTACCCCCGGATCCCCTACTTGGTAGTTTGTCAAAGCCCTGTAGAGGGCTGAATAACTCCTTCTAAACTAGATGTACTAGGCCATGAACCCATGGGGCACCAGATTAGTTAGCTCGTCATTCACCCAAATGGTGGACACGTGCTTCTCGTATACCACATCGGTCCCCTTGATTGATAGAGGGTCACTTAGGTGTCCTGATCGACAGGCACCCCAAAACATATGTGGCGAAATGGGCTAGTCATGCTTAGGGCCTGAAACATTTAAGCAACAACGAATGAGATATATTCAGTAAGCAAATCCCTAAACCTTGCGTAGGAAGGCACTTCATCTTGGAGATGCCCTATCAACATGTCTAATTCATGTATAATTAAATCACCGTGTGAGTGCACAATTTCAGCAAGCACAGGACAAGCATGAATAATAATCCATACATAAATGTCAATACTTCCATGCACAATGTATCACACGATTTCAGATTATTACGACCACTCATGACCATGACTGACACTTGGGTCAATGGTCTTTTGGCATAATCAGGTATCTTCATGCCTCATGTATGGCAATGTCTTGACCTCACTCGAAAATGGCATTCCATTTAAGGAAATTCATTTTGAAATCCATCCACGAACAGCATCCCATTGACGTGAGGGCATTCGAAATCCATGGGCATCGTCCCTTGGAATCATACGAGTACAAAACCATTATGTGATCACACGAGCATATCACCACTCAAGCCAATTTTCATCTTTCTCATTAGCCAATGTAAGAGTGTTTAGCGCTCACACGTTATACACTAGCAATTTTTGCATAAAAAATGTCATGAAATAATCCCATGTGAGCACCTAATAATTATTTATCCACCAAAATAATCATCACATCATGAGTTCATTTATCAACTTAGCACATCACCTTTCAAAATAATATTTCACAAGTACTTATCATTTGTGAACAGTCGCTTCAAAGGCAAAGTCCCAATAATGATAGGGGATAGAAGCATGACAGAGCATCGCCAGTCCCATTTCAACTATGTGGCGATGTTTGCGCTCAATTGAGCCATTCTGAAGGGGTAGGCATGGATAAGAGTTCCTATGAAAAATACATTTTGCTTGCAACAATTGAACAAATGGTGCAGAGATAATTTCTCCTGCGCGGTCAAATTGAAAAGATTTTACCTTAATGTTGAGTTGATTTTCAATGAAGGTTAGGAAAATAGTGACGATGGATAAGAATTGATCACAAGAGTGAAAAAGACAAAAACCAAGAAAATTTAGAGTAATTATCCGTAAAACAAACATAGTATTTATTGTTTTGGGACAACTTTACAGGAGCATGCCCCTAGACATCAAAGTGAACTAGTTCCAGGGAGCCTTGGACCTATTAGTGGTTGGTGGATGAGACTCTTTATGACTTGTTGGAAGGACAAGTTGAACAGACTTAACGACTTATTAAAAATTCTTGAAATAGTAGGAAATGCGGCGTGACCAAGACAACGATGCCAACGGGTGAGTGACTCCACTTGAGAAATGAAGCAGGTTGGAGACGTAGGTGACAATGATGAGAGTGCGTAGAGGCCTTGATTAATGTCCCCCGGAGAAGGATCTTGCCCGTATGACGGTACTTCACAAAGAAACAGTTTGGTGAGAATATAAAGTCACATGAATTTTCAGCAAAGAATTTACAAATAGAAATTAGGTTCTTAGTAATAGACGGCATGACCAGGATATTAGACATGCGGAAATCACGAGTAATAAGGGTACCTATGTGAGTGATGGGAAGACTTGACCTATTACATATGGTGACCTACTGAGTACCATGATATGGCTGAACTGAGGACAGCTGATGAGGATTGTTGGTAATTGTTATGTGTGGCACCCGAGTCGGGATATTAGGCATCAGGGGAAGCACCGATGGTGGAGGAGGTATTTCAGCCAATTGAACTTGTGGTGGAAGTGGTTGCTGCTGGTGTGTGTGGCCTCCAGAGAACACAAATTGTGTTGCGAAAAGGCGAACGATCGACCAATAATATAGACAGAAGAAGAAAATAAATCGGACACCGGATTTACGTGGTTCGGTCGTAAAGAACTACGTCCACGGGGAAAGTAGTAGCGAATTTCACTATAGATCAAGCAATACAAGGAGATTACATACTCGAGTCACTTAAACACTCTACCAGTGTTTCCCAAGCCCCAATTACACCCAACAATGCACGCAGTGTTTAGTCCCGAAATTCCTCAAGAAATAATCTCTCAATCTCATGAGAGAATTACACACAAATCTTACCACAAGATTTGATCGGCTTCAACACTAAACTTCTTGGATGTAATTCATAAACAAGAATGACAAAAAAAATCCCTCCCAAGCACTTGACGACAAGGCGGCACTTCAAGACGAATTCTTCATGATCAACCCTCTTCCATCCATGGCCACAAGTCTATATATATAAGTGAGACCTTTATTCTTTTGCCAACTTCTCATAGAATTACGTTTCCTAACTTGCCCAATTTTATCCAAAACATATCTCTGTATTTTTTAAACAAAATCCAAGTCCAAGTCAAAGTTGAACTTCCCTATTTCAGCGGCCAAATTCTCCAACGCAGATTCAAACTTTGGGAAGTTGATCTTCAGGTCTTCTTTGCTCAATTTCGAACGTCCGCAACATATCCAATTCGGAATATTTGGAATTTCACATTAGACTCAAATTCGAGACATAGTTTAACAATCTCCACCTTGGTATGACGTTTGAGCTAAGTTGCAATCGCTTTGCAAAAATTCAAAGTCTCCTACTACTCTTCCATAGCCCTCGATGGGCTTAACCGCCACAAATATTATCCAAGTCAAAGCCTTGCTTGAACTTCGCCATAACCGAGGACCTCATCAGAATACCAACTCCACATGCACTTTTAACTGTTCAGCAAGGATTTTCCAACACAACCTTCTTAACCGTAGAGAAAGCAAAACCATTGTTGCATCCATATCTGTCAGGAGATCGAATACGTACCTTATCAATATCAGTAGTTACAGCAATCATTGGCTCTATATGCTCCACCTCACTACGAGCACCATCTGGTCGATTACTTTGCTAGTATTCGTACTCGCTACCTCAGAATTTTCTGGTCGCAACTCCACCTCAAGCTGAACACCGTCAAGATCCGTATTAACATTGCCACAAACACTCCTAGCCAGAAGTACCAGCCACTCATCAAGAGTAACTTCTCTGCTGTTAACAGGTGAATTTATATTTGGGCACCACAACCGATCGCCTTGCTCACCTTGTGCATAGCCATGGAATATACACCTTGCTCTCCAATCGAGCTTACCATCACTCACTTGAAAATAACACGTGCAACCAAACATTCTAATAATAGAATAACCAGCAACGTTACTTGACCACACTTCTTCAGGAGTCCGCCATTCAATAGTAGTTGATGGGGATCTATTTACCAAGCAACTTATCGTACTAAGAACATCAGCTAGGATTCTCCTAGTAATACCAGCACTAGAGATCATTTTACGGGTCGTCTCTAGTAATGTTCTGCTCATTAATTCTGCAAATTATTGTGATTTACTAGCACTAGTGCGATGTTTCACTATGCCCTCTTTCATGCAAAATTTATTTGCCAGCTCCGAGTAGAACTCCATGCTATTGTTAGTCTGCACATGCTTGATCGACTTATCAGTCTCTGTCTCAATCAAAGCTCTCAACCGTGTGATCCTAACACCAGCATCAAACTTGTGCATTGGCACGAACACCCAGGTCTTCTTCGAGCAGTTAATAAACTCTCGAATAGATGCATCCAACGTCTCCGCAGCAAAATTTGTCACTGTCTCACCTTGAAGTTTATACAGGCCTTCGTGCTTGATTCCTTTCATTATCACCAGGGCACTTTGAACAACCTTCAGAACTCCACCTTCTGAAGAATACCTACAACCAGCTGAATCTAGGGCACCCAAGGAAATTAAGTTCTTTTTCAATTCTGGAACATGTCTTACTCCAGTCAATGTCCTCACAATGCCATCATACATTCTAATTTTAACATTACCAACACCCACAACATCTCACTCAGTGTTATTCCCTAACTTGACTTTACCACTACCCGTGCACTGATAAGTGATAAACCAGTTTCTATTTGGTGTGACATGAAAAGAACAATCATAATCCATAATCCATCTATCAAACGATGAATAATCAGTGACATACAAGACATAATTGGCATTATCTGCTACATCTACAACATTATATGCAGAATCAACTATAATTCCCTTACCCTTCTCATTCTTCAGCTTAAAGGAATTCCTTCTAAGATGCCTCATCTTGCCACAGCTCCAACAGACAACATCACAAGTTCTAGATTGGCTACGCCTATTCATATTAGTACTACTCTTACCCACATGTGTTATAGATCTTCCTCTATTTTCACCTACTAAAGTAGTAGATATAGGTTCGCCAGATTATCTTCTATGAATGTCCTCGCTTAAAATCAAATTTCGAACCCCATCAAATGTCAAACTTGTTGACCCGGATGAATTACTAATAGCAGTAACAGTAGTATTCTAACCTATCAGGCAATGAGGATAACAGAATCAAAGCACGTACCTCATCTTCAAAATAATCTCAACTAAACTCAATTGACTAACAATCACATTGAATTCATTGATATGATCTGCAACTGACACAGCTTCGCTCATCTTCAAATTAAACAGACATCGCATCAAATAGACCTTGTTGATCGCAGAGGGCTTCTCGTACACATCTGATAAGGCTTGCATTAAATTAGCAGTGGTCTTCTCCTTCAAGATGTTAAACGCAACGTTACGAGCCAACGTTAGCCAAATAACACCCATAGCTCGTCTATCCAGCAGATCTCAATCAACTTGCTTCATCGACTCTCGTTTCTCCCCAGATAAGGACAAGTGCAGTTTCATCTGGTAAAGATAATCTTCAATCTGCATCTTCCAGAAACTAAAATGATTTCCATCAAATTTGTCGATTCTCACTTTTACTTCTTCTGTCGTCACAATTCACTTCAACTTAGCCAAACCTAGCTCTGATACCACTTGTTGTGAAAAGACGAGCAATCGAACAATAATATAGACAGAAGAAGAAAATAAATCGGACACCGGATTTATGTGGTTCAGTCGTAAAGACCTACGTCCACGGGGAGAGCAGTAGCGAATTTCACTATAGATCAAACAATACAAGGAGATTACATACTCGAGTCACTCAAATACTCTCTCAGTGTTTCCCAAGCCCTAATTACACCCAACAACACATGCAGTGTTTAGCCCCGAAATTCCTCAAGAAATAATCTCTCAATCTCACGAGAGAATTACACATAAATCTTACCACAAGATTTGATCAGCTTCAACACTAAAATTCTTGGATGTAATTCAAAAACAAGAATGACAAAAAAAATCCCTCCCAAGCACTCGACGACAAGGCGGCGCTTCAAGACGAATTCTTCATGATCAACCCTCTTCCATCCACGGCCACAAGTCTATATATATATATAAGTGAGACCTTTATTCTTTTGCCAACTTCTCATAGAATTATGTTTCCTAACTTGCCCGATTTCATCCAAAACATATCTCTGTATATTTTAAATAAAATCCAAGTCCAAGTCAAAGCTGAACTTTCCTATTTCAGTGGCCAAATTTTCAAACGCAAATTCAAACTTTGGGAAGTTGATTTTCGGATCTTCTTTGCTCAATTTCAAACGTCCGCAACATATCCAATTCGGAATATTCGGAATTTCACATTGGACTCAAACTCGAGACATATTTTAACAAATTGTTGGTTGAACCGATTGTGACAGACAACGGCCTTGTGTCTTGGGCAATTGCAAATCTGACACCTCACATTGCTGCGTCTTTGATTTTTGTTGCCATTGAAATTTCGGTACTGAGAGTTGCCTGAATTATTGAAGTCGGGCTGTTGTCCATGAAAATTAAAGTTCCTCTGCTGCCCCGTGTTTGAGCTGGGGCTGTTGAAATTGGAAGTGGGGCCACGCTGTGAATGGGAATTTTGGCCCAAGTTGGTGTTGTGTGCGATGAAGGCAGCTGGTTGGGTCATTTGTGGTTCTTGGAGCTTCGACAGTGCTTCATGAGCCAAGAGAAGGCCATGAAAAGACTCCCTGGTCATTTGTTGATGCTGAGTGTGAACCGAAATTGTAACGGCCATGCTTTGAAACTCAGCTCCTAGGCCTCGGAAGATATGCGTTCGGTACTCTTGTGGTGAGATGATCTCACCAATGGAGGCCAGTTGATCAGATATAAAAGTAGCCTGTTGAAGAAATTCGTTCACGATTTGATTACCTTTCCTCATCGTCTGAAGTTGCAATTGCAATTGGGTAGCTCGCGCACTGTTTTGGGTAGCGAAAGATGCAGAGAAGAAATTTCACACGGCATGAGAGGTGCTCAGATTAGATAACTGACTCACAATTGAATCGGCTGTTGTGCTTAAGATGCACCGAAGAGCAATTTGTCTCGTGTATACCAATTATCGTATTCACGATTGGGCACAATTTGAAAGAACCATCTGTATTGGTTTGAGTAACCTATTGTGGAGGACATGGCAGTGTTCCATCAATGATTAAAATCAGTTTATTTGATCGAAGGAAGGGGAGGATTCGCGCTTTCCACACCACATAGTTGTCCCTGGTGAATTTCACCCCAAGACTTGGACAATCGGATCACTCCATGAGATTTCCAGATGATGGAATTGAGATGCTAATAGCGGCCAAAGTCGCGGGATGGACTCAAGATATTGATACGGCTTCTCGGTTGAATTGACAACTTCATCGAACTTCATCGACAATCGACAACTTCATCGATAAGAGGTTTCGTCAAGCTTGAATGCGGGCCGATATTCTTGGTCAAGAGAGCTGATCTTCAATGCGGGCTGCATCATAACAATTTTAAACTCCAAAGTTTTTGTTTCGATTCCATATAAAATTTCGGACAGCTATTAATTATTATAATAATTCTAAATAGTTAGATGAATAATGCATTATTGTTGACAAAAGAACACCCTAAATGTCAAAACTTGGCACAAATTGACACTTAAGTGTCAAAAGTTAGGAAAGTGACACTTAAGTGCCATTTTTAATGAAAAATAGGACACTTGAGTGCCACATATGGCGAACCCCACTGGAAATCTTACGTGACAATTTTTTATTAATTTTCTCTCTTACGTGGCTCGCCAGAAGGCTGACTCAGCAAAGACACACAAAAACAATGTTGTTTTAGTGCAATTCAAATTTTAATATAAAAATTAATTAAATTAAATTTAAAACAAGAGACCTCGATGTCAAGGGCAAGGACCTGATCCTGAGGATAAAAAACAGACATGGAAACACCCCTTTGCACGAGGCCGTGATTTGTCATTGTGTCGATGTGGTCTGTCGTTTGTTGAGCGAAGATTCAGAACCCGTGTACTAGATGAGAGCGGAAAAGAAATCTGCCCTGTTCGTGACCCTCGACACTAGTGACTCCGCTATACACGACGTTTTATTTTCGATCCTGCTCGAACCGTCGAGGATACAAGGCTCGCCGCCTGTTCATGGAGCCATCCTGCGCAAGAACTATGGTACGTAGCTAAATTTGCTTATTGGTAATATCTATCTATGTGCAACAATTTTTTGCACCCTTCATGACCGATCCCATCCCAAGTCATTTTGCTAAAACTCGTGTTGTTTATCTTCGATTAGAAAAACTACAAACTGCAAATATTCATGATCGACAGTCATAAAAATCTGGAATCTAACAATGATAGAAGCAGAAAGATAGGCTTGAAATAATGCTTGTTGATGAAAATGTTAGATTCCAATAAATCTTGTTTAAGGGTCCAAGTTAATCTCAAGACAATCCCACTTCTAATAGAGTTAGAACATTACATTTTACAAACCTCGAATACGTCCCAAACTCTATAGGATTTTTCACATTCAACCCCAAATCTGTCCCATTTACCCAATAGATATTGGGGAGAATTTAAAATAAAGGCCTGAAATAAGATCATTTTCTCATAAGGGCATTTAAGGGTGAATGTTGTGTCAAATAAAAACATGAAGTAATTTAGGCTTCGTTCGTTTCAAGGAAAATGCAACGTTTCTAGAAAATATTTTTCAGGAAGTCATTTTCCAGAAAAATGTCGCTATTTTCCTATGTTCGTCTGAAACTTGATAATAAAGTGGAAAGTATTTTTCGTTGTTCGGTAAGGAAAATATTTTCCTCTACGCATTTTTTTAATTATTTAATTATTTTATTTTTTAAAATCTAATTTTAAAATATATTTTTAAAAACGATTTTTAAATTCTTTTTATTTTTTTCTTTTGTCTTCTTCTTCTTCTTTGGATGTTTGCCGGCCATCGACCAGCCGAAGGCCAGCTTCCACTGGCTCGCCAATCTCATGAGCGGCGAGTTGCGAGCCCAAGCTTGCCAGCCTCTGGCCTCGCCAGATTGGCTAGCCAGAGGCTCACGCTCGCTGATCCGGTGAGTGGCGTGCCTCAAGCTTGCTGCTCACTAGAGATCGGAAAGCACTAAGGTCCGAGTGCAAGGGCGAGCCTCAAGCTCATTGGCCTCTCGGCCTCACCAAAGGCTCGCGCTCGTCGCCGGTTCGTCAATCGGCAAGCTGCGAGCTCAAGCTCGCTAGAGATTGGCGAGCCAGGCGAGGCCCAATGCCGATGGCACCGCGGCACCACCGGCGAGCCTCGAGCCTGCCTATGGCCGGTCGCCGGCGAGCCTCGAGCTTGCCTATGGCTGGTCGCGGCAGTAGCCATGCCGGCGATTGGCCAAAGAAGAAGGTGGAATAAAAAGAAAAAATATAAATTAAAAAAAAAGAGAAAAAAAAAAAAAAAGAAAAAGAAAAAGAATTTAAAATTCAAATTATTAAGAAAGAAAACAAGAAAGAAGGGGGCTAATAGGTTATGAGAGGAGGGAGTGAGTAAGGAAAATGTTTTCCCAATTTGAAAAATGAAAAATATTTTCCCCTATTTTAGAAGACTTTTTTTCTTTGGTGGAAAATGATTTCCACAACTAGTTTATTTTCCGTGAAATGAACATTGGAAAATCTGGAAAATGTTTTACCGGAAAATCCGGAAAATGTTTTCCTGGAAATTATTTTCCGCGAAACGAATGGACCCTTAGTTTCAAATAAGGGCCTGCATGTGTGACTCACGTTCTTATTTTGGGTGCTATAGTAGGGGACAACTTTGGCTTTAGTTTTGATAAGTCATAAATATTTTCTGTCTGGTTGATTCATACGAAGTAGCTGGACATACAAAACTTGTATGCATTTTACACTATTTTACCATACTGTAACGCAGGGACAATCTTAGAAAGAACAAAAGAGATTTGCCACTTCCCCTAATACAAATAATGTCACAAGTCATGCACGTACAGTATAATATAAAACAGTAATGTTACGTGTTCATTAAAGATTTGTTAAGAAAACCTTACTAAATGATAATGACCAAGTGTAGATTAAGTAAGCATAATGCAATGAAAATTAGAAAGGAAAGGAAAAGCCATAGACAGAGCAAGATCAAGGCTTTCCTATCACGCTAGAGAAGTGAAGTCATCCATGCTAGAGGCTTTTTTAGTAATTGGATCTTTTTGAAATTTGTCTAGGGTCTTAGAGTCACAGGTCGTCTTCCATCATGTTGGAGAATGAAAATCACCATGCTTGAAGATTCACAGCTCAAAGAGCCATACTTATTTGAACCTGAAAATGGGTTAGATAAATTTCCAGAAGCATTTGATTCATTCAATCAAGAATATCGCAATGAGTTCAGCATTGCAATCGAATCCAGCATTGGTGACTATCAATCCTAGTTGTGATTATGGTTCCCTAATTTGGAGCTCATGATCTTAGATTTAGCGGCCAAGATACTGAAAAAAACATCAAGCTATTTGCAATGACGGACTCTAGACGTTGTAATGTATTCCATTTCGCTGCTTACACGAATCAGACCAAAGTATTCGAACTTCTACGACCAGAAACTGAATACTTGACCCGAGCACGGGACATGAATGGGGATCTTCCCATCCATATTGTAAGCAAGATGGGTTATGTTGAACTCATCGAGAAGCTACATCCGATATCCGAGTTCCTGAACGGGTGAGTACAAACCGCTCTTCATGCCACAGCAAAGTATGGACAAGCTTCAGCAGTGAGATATATACTCAATACATCCGGAACTGTGGATGCTGTTAAATGTTAGAGATTATGCTGGAAATACAGCTTTGCACTTGGCCATGATGCATTCACAACCCGTGGCTTTGATTCCTCTCGTGATGGATAACTTCATTCTTAACCACGAATGCTTGGCTGCTCTTGACATTGGTCAAGATCGCATCAGAAGGGAGTAGACGTTGCGGAAGGTAGGTAACATAAACAGTCACTATTTTCGTCTTTAAATGAGTATTCCAGGGTTCATTCCCGCTATCGGTATGGTAACAATTTGTTCTGTTTTTTCTTTATTTGCTTCCCATCTCAGGAATTGACAGTCATGGTGTTGAGATCCACGTCATTTTGGGAAAGGTTCGGCTGTAAGCGTAAACTTACTCGCACTCAGGCTGGAAGTTCAAGATGAAGCGCTTATGATATTTGGCGTCCACGAAAAGAAGCCGAAGATGGACCACGTGAAGGATGCGATCAATACCCGTCTGCTGGTGGTGACGCTCGTGGCCACCATGACTTTTGCAGCTGGTTTCGCAGTTCCTGGAGGATTTAACGGCCCGGACACGGCCTCCAAAGATGATTGGGGCATGGCTATGATGCTAGACAAGAAAATGTTCCAGGCCTTTGCGATTTGCAACACCATCGCCATGTTCTGCTCAATGATCGCGGTGGTCAACCTCATCTGGGCCCAGTAAAACATCGTCTACATGGCAATAGCCGCATACCAGCACATGATACTGCCGCTAACAATCGCACTCCCGGCGATGTCCGCCACTTTCTTGACCGGCGTCACCTTGACAGTTGGCAAACTCCCTTGGCTTGCTAACACCATATTTCATTTGGGATTTCTTTTCCTCCTCATTATTTCAAGTGTCAAATTGTTAGAATACCCTCCACTCTTTCGGAGCCAGAGTCGTCCCATACGTCGTCTGATATATTGGCTTTTTCTCGCTTACTTTTATCTATGGAAAGTTGAGACATACCTTTTGGATGACTCGAAAGATGATGGAGCAGCAAGCGGGACCTCCGCTAGTTCGCCTTCGAATGGTGCTGGTGAATCGAATGACTGATGACTTGGTGACAGCGAACGTCGAGGCCACGTCGCTCCCTCCCAATCACTATTTTCATTTGATCATTTGATTTTATCTATGATTTTGCAGAAATTAATATATATATATATATATATATATATTTGCCTTGGTGTATTTGGCTACATTCTAAGGTTGCGATTTCCTATTGTGTTAGGTCAGTGGTGACTGTTAAAGTATTTGAATTAAACCCCGTCTTCTGCTAATGATTTAAGTTTCTAGGACAGTTAGATAAAATCACATAAAATTTTACATGATATTAAAGCGGTAGATTGTAAATTCAAACTTTTCTAGGTCCCATTTACTTTCTATTAAACTGCACCTAGTTTTTGAGTTTTAAAAATAATTGGACAGAGTTTAACAAAATTTAACGGTGATACGTGTATCGCACTCACTCACGTGTCCCATTTGTAAAGAGACTAGTTCTCATCACCTATTCACTAAGTCGAGCGTTTGGCGAAGAAAACCAGAAGAACATATAGAAACTTTCTCTTCACCCCTCATAAAAATTCAAATTCGACCCCAACTCGTCGCACCCGCTTAATTTCCCCCACTTCTCTCAAGCCATAAAGGAACTTCCCCATAGCGAAACTTGAATGAACTTGGTGAGTGTTTGAGGACCATGTATTCTGTGCATATATACGAACAGCAAACCGACTTTTTAATCTGGCTTAGAGGGATGTGAAAGGATTTTGCTTACAGTCTAATTTAGTATCTGACAACTAATTAAGTAACATCTTAGAGTTAATTAATGGTATAGCAGAAGGAAGTATGAAGTCGTTCTATGGAGATATGGTCATAAGAGTAATAGTAGATTACTTAATCGCAATCCAATCAGTCTAATCAAACTTTTTTTTCCCAGGTCCCTATCTGAAAACTCTGGTGCTCCATTAGCAATAGGGGTGAGCAGCAGTCTAAGGTTGACCCTGAACTGACCCTAGACTAGCCCAACCCTACCGGTCCTGGTCTGGTTCCCAAGAAGACTGGATCGGTCCTTGGTCCTGAAATTACAGGACCAACACTGTGCGGGTTGGTCCTCGGTCCTAAGAGTTTTGGGTCACCCAACCTGGACCAACCCCGTATATTATATTATATTATATTATATTATATTATATTATATTATATTATTTATAATTCTTTTATATATTCAAATCTAAGTAAAATGTCTGTTATATTATATTTATATTGAGATGTTTTATCAATAGCACTAATAGTAATTTCAATTTAAAACTTTTGTTGAGTATTAATTATGTGTCGTTTGTTTTATTTTCAGGTGTTTAGAAGTTCAAGTAAATTAACAAGATGTGAAGTTATATATTAAGTATTTTGAACTTTTTATGGTTTAATTGTATTTTACTAATGAATTTTAGCTACACTTTGCTTTTCAATTTGTGTCAAATGGTAGAAGTTTTTGAAGAGTAGAGTAGTATGCTAGTTGCTACGGTGATTTGCTAGTCAAGTGGTGTGAATCTCATTTTTTGGTTGAATGGACTCTACATGATCAAATGCTAGTCAAGTGGTGTGAAGCTCATTTTTTGGTTGAGTGGACTTTACATGATCAAATGCAGGAAAATGCTTTTGCATATGGTATCATGAATATTAAAGATAGATGATTACAAGAACTTTCCATCTTGTCCCATATCTCGATGAGCAGTTAGTAGGTATGAAATTTCTATTATTGTGTCATCTTAAATTTGCTAAATATGTATTGGTATTTATAGTTTAGTTGCACAATGCCGCATTTTCGATGGATGTGTAATTTGAATTTGTAGGTTTGCTTTTTAAGGGAGTATAAAAAATAAGACGAAAAAAATTATCGATCGGTCCCGGGTTGACCCTAGAACCGGACTGAACTCATTGGGTCGGTCCGGTCCTTGGTTCCATGCTCAATAGGGTCAGTCCTCGGTCCTAAAAATTGAGGATCGACACTGTACGGGTGTGTCCTAGGGTTACGAGATGGCCCGAACCAATCCGGACCATGCTCACCTCTAATTAGCATAGCTACTTTGAAAGAGGATGACTAAGCGTCCAGACAAGTAAACCCCGATGCCTCTAGTCTATAACATGACCAATTGAGATCTTATATCAGAGAAAATGAAGAAACTCTACTCTCTTCTAACGAAATTTAGTCAAATGATATTATCTATCAATTCGACATAGATTTCAAATATCTTATCAAATCATAAATAAAGAAGCTAAATTTGTTCCCTGAATAAAAATAATTTTTTCAATAAAAAACCTCAATTACTTCTTGATGTAAATCACCATCCCAGATTTTAGTATGGATACAAGCTTCTTTCGAAATATAAGGTTTTCAAGACAAATTGACGATATCTATAAAATGGATTATTCCTCCTATTCCATAAGTATTGAAAATTTCCTTCTCAATGTTCCAAAAAGCACAAGCCAATTGAAAAAGTTTGTATGCTCCAAGGTGCCTATCGCATTCGTGTGTGTGAGTCATGAGCTATGAAATTCGTATTATGCAAGCAATGCGATTTATTGGCTAGCCACATCAATTATGTGGTTGACACATAACATACTTTCTCATGATTGGGACTTACAGACTCACCAAAATTGGTCTTTCGATACACAATATCAGGCTTTCGAGGTTGCTAAGTGGAGTTCTAGCGATACATAAATTAAATTACAGATCGATTTGTCAATGATTACTGAACCTTGATATGCGGTAATAATCGGTTTGAAGGATGATCCTAGTAACAATTGAAAAGCCAATGGAATATGTAAAATTTTATCGGTGGCCATCAAAGTTGAACGGTATGATGGCGGTGGAGCAACCAAAAAGTTACCACATTCGCACCTTCATATTTACCAAAGCTAGCTCCAAAAGGACTCACTGATTCTCTAAGCCTCTTTGCTTGTATGTCAGGCAACCGTGATCCTTTGGAGACAGGTTAAAGCAAATAACAGGATCAGTTAAAGGGATGCAAAGTAAAAAAGAAATTATGCACGAGAATTATTGAACAAGAAGTTTAGCCCTTTCATGAGAAATTTTGAGATAACTTTTGTGTATAGCCTGTAAAGTACGCTAACAACTCAATTGTCTTTTAATGATTTGTGTTTGGATGGCCTCCATATTGAACTAAAGGCCGTCATGTAAATGTGGCATTTATGAATGGTTGAATGTCGAAATGTCATTATCACAGTTACTACATTTTTTTCATCATGACCATATTTTCTCAATTAATTAAATTCTGAAGACATTCCAAAACATTTGTTAGGCCCAAATATGCAATTAAGAGGGAGGTGATGATTTAGCTAGAAAATTAATGCTAATTTTGTAGAATCAATCCCAATAAAAGTTTGTGCTTCTACATCAACGTAAAGTAGCTTTCATAAACTATGGAAATTAAAATGTTTAGAAAAAGAGAAATTGCAAATGAGATCTATAAAGGTTCATTTTAGGTATGCCTCCTCCTCTTTCTAACTGTAGCAGCCCAAATATATTGAATTCCTTTACATATAATAAAGTGCAATATTACCTTGTTATAAGTGTAGAACTTGCTACCATCATATCGCTTGACTTCCTTCCATAGCAACCTCGCTATATACTAAGTATAGTCGTTTTCACACTTTGTCCACACGACACAGTAGATTCTCCCCAAATTATAAACTATATCTTTGAGTGTTTACAAAGAGTCCGTTATACAGCTCATCATTCACCTACACAATTATCTTCACTCTGAGTACGTTCAATCACTTCTCTCGTATATTTATAAATGGATTTGCTGTTCTTGTTAACTCTCGGGACAACACTAAAATGGATATTGCAAGCTTCCAATGCAAAAGTTCGAATTCGAGCCCAACTCGTCGCGCCCATTTAATTTCCCCCACTTCTCTCAAGCCATAAAGGAACTTCCGCATAGCGAAACTTGAATGAACTTGGTTAGTGTTTGAAGACCAAGCATTATGTGCATATATACGAACAGCAAACCAACTTTTAATTCTGGCTTAGAGGCTTGTGAAAGGATTCTGCTTGCAGTCTAATTTATTATCTGATGACTAATTAAGCAACATCTTAGAGTTAGTTAATGGTAGAGCAGATGGAAGTATGAAGTCGTTCTATGGAGATATGGTCATAAGAGTAATAGCAGATTACTTAATCGCAATCCGATCAGTCTAATCAAACTTTTTTTTTCCCAGGTCCATATCTGAAATCTCTTGTGCCACATATCAGTCTAAACCCTGATGCCTCTTGTCTCTAACATGAAGAAACTCTACTCTCTTCTAATGAAATTTAGTCAAAGGATATTATCTATCAATTCAATGTAGATTCAAAATAGCTTATCAAATCATCGATGAAGAAACTAAACTTGTTCCCTGAATAAAAAAAAAATTTCAATAAAAAAACCTCAATTACTTCTTGATTTAAATCCCCCTCCCCGATTTCAATATGGATACAAGCTTCTTTCGAATTATAAGGTTTTCAAGATGAAGTGATGATATCTATAAAATGGATTATTCCTACTACTCCATAAGTATTGAAAATTTCCTTCTCAATATTCCAAAAAGCACAAGCCAATTGAAAAAGCTTGTATGCTCCAAGGTGCCTATTGCATTCGTGTGTGTGAGTCATGAGCTATGAAATTCGTATTATGCAAGCAATGCGATTAATTGGCTAGCCACGTTAGTTAATTGGGACCTACAGACTCGCATAAACTGGTCTTTCGATACACAATATCAGGCTTTCGAGGTTGCTAAATGGAGTTCTAGCGATACATAAATTAAATTACAGACCAATTTGTCAATGATTACTGAACCTTGATATGTGGTAATAATCGGTTTGAAGGATGATCCTATTAACAATTGAAAAGCCAATGGAATATGTAAAATTTTACTGGTGGCCATCAAAGTTGAATGGTATGATGGCAGTGGAGCAACCAATAAGTTACCACATTCGCACCTTCATATTTACCAAAGCTAGTTCCAAAAGGACTCACTGATTCTCTATGCTTCTTTGCTTGTATGGCAGGCAACCGTGATCCTTTGGGGACAGGTTAAAGCAAATAACATGATCAATTAAAGGGACACAAAGCAAAAAAGAAATTTTGTACGAGGAATTATTGAACAACAAGTTTAACCCTTTCATGAAAGATTTTGAGATAACTTTTGTGTATGGCCTGTAAAGTACGCTAATAACTCAATTGTCTTTTAATGATTTGTGTTTGGATGGCCTCCATACTGAGCTAAAGGCCGTCATGTAAATGTGGCAATTATGAATGGTTGGGTGTTGAAATGCCATTATCACAGTTACTACATTTTTTTCATCAAGACCATATTTTCTCAATTAGTCCAATTTTGAAGACATTCGAAGACATTTGCTAGGCCCAAATATGCAATTAAGAGGGAGGTGATGATTTCACTAAAAAATTAATACTAATTTTGTAGAATCAATCCCAATAAGTGCTTCTACATCAACGTAAAGTAGCTTTCATAAACTATGGAAATTAAAATGTTTAGAAAAAGAGAAATTGCAGATGAGATTTATAAAGGTTCATTTTGGGTGTGCCTCCTCCTCTTTCTAGCTGTAGCAGCCCAAATATATTGGACTCCTTTACATATGATAAAGTTCAATATTACCTTGTTATAAGTGTAGAACTTGCTTCCATCATATCACTTGACTTCCTTCCGCAGCAACCTCGCTATATACTAAGTATAGTGTTTTTCACAATTTGTACACACAACACAGTAGATTCTCTCCCCAAATTATAAACTATATCTTTGAGTGTTTACAAAGAGTCCGTTATATAGCTCATCATTCCCTCTGAGTACGTTCAATCACTTCTCTCGTATATTTATAAATGGATTTGCTGTTCTTGTTAACTCTCGGGACAATACTAAAATGGATATTGCAAGCTTACAAAATTTAAATTCACCTGTAGTTGCTCTATCCATCTAATCCTTCGTAAAAACATCTCGACAAAATATCTTGAGAAACATTTGCAGAGCGTTGCTTCAAATCTGGGGTGTCAATCAAAATTTATATTAATGCAGGTTCTGATCCCATTATTTCGACAATCTCCAGAGAATTAGTCCATCATTTTTGGTATAAATAATCTTTGAATATCATATTCTATTGCTATGATTTGGGCCTTTGATTAAGAATTAATATGTTTGAGTTACAGAACAAAAAGATCTAAATTATAAACACAATCGGATTGTTACAAGTTTCGATAAAGATAAAATTATTTTAGATTTCTATCCGTAAACTTTTTCATCACGTTACAAAGGTCTATGCATTGCAAAATTTAACAACCCTTTTGGATGACTTTTGGACTATCTATGCGGATTGCACAATTATGCCATGATTCAATTACATCATGCTCAATAGCTATGACCAGGACTATTGGGTGATTTTTGTTCTCTCACATTCATGTGAATCTAAGTTACTAATATTGCTAGGGGCAAGCATATTTCAGGATATGTAGGGAAAGTTTTAGGTTTCAAAAATTGGGAAATTTGTTTTGACCGGTAGATTTTAGGTGAAACTTGGAACAAGTCTTTACACAACACACACACACACACACACATTAATATTTTATGGCATCCGATGATGAGTGTGTAATTTGAAAACACTAGTATGAGCTTTCATTTATGACATATCTATAGTTGAGACTTTTACCTCATTAATGTTTCATATTTATAGTTAGCGAATTGTAACAGCAAATAGTGGTTCATTGTAATCGTTCAATTAATAATATATGTAGAACTTAGATAGACCCTAAAATCGATCTTAGAACCTGTGATATGGTAGGTTTTAGGTCTCACAATATGCAAGATGGGTTTTACATTCCAAAGATTCAGAAACTAATTCTAACGGGTAGGTTCTAGGTTCTAGGTTCTAGGTTCTAGATGAAATTTAGATTGATCTTGAAACCGCTCTCCCTTAATTATTGCACAAGATCTAAACTTCAATAATATTCTTACATGACATTTTTTGGCTTTTTAATTTTGTAAGTGCAAATATCTTGTAAAGTAACTCAATTACATGTAAAAAGTTGTGATCAATAATTGACACAAATATGAGTTGTGGACCAAAACCACAAAACATTAGATTGGATGAGCAAAATCTAAATCTAAATAGTTTGATAGCATATTGCACTACATTAATGATGACTGTTGAAGTATTTAAGTTGAACCATCTCTTCCTTTAATAGGTATTACTAGAATAATACATTTCATATGATATCAAAGCATGAGATTTTCAGTTCAAACATTTTCAGACCTCCTTCATTATATATTCTCTATTTTTGACTAGGAGCAGAGTCTAGTATACGCACAAAGAGGAGTATTAAAGTATTCGGACTAAATTATGCTTTGGACTAAATAGTTTAAGCTTTTAAAATAACTATATTGTAATATAACGAAACATCACAATGATACATGTGACATGCTATCTCAATTGAATGGATAAGTGGATCATTTCATCAGTATCACCGCTTGGAAAACAAATCTTTGATTTTGAACATGTAGAAGCTCACCTCTTACGAAATCATTTGTCTAGACCGACTAAGAACCAGTCCTTGCAGTCTAATTTAGTATTTGACAACTAATTCAGTAACATCTTATAAGTTAATTAATGGTAGAGTAGATGCAAGTATGAAGTCGTTCCATGGAGGTGATGGTGTAAAGGTAATTGTAGCTTACTTAATCGCAATCCAATTAGTCTAATCAAGCTTTTTATTTCCAGGTCCACTTCTGAAAACTTTTCTGCTCCTTTAGCGTAGCTAATTTGGAAGAGGATGACTAAGCTTCTGGTTAAGTAAACCCCGATGCTTCTTGTCTTTAACACAACCGATTGCGATCTTATATAGGAGAAAATGAAGAAATTCTACTCCCTTATGATGAAATTCAGTCAAATGATATTATCTATCAATTCAATGTAGATTCCAAATATCTTATCGAGTCATATGATGAAAATACTGAATTTGTTCTCTGAATCAACACAAATTCTTCAAGAAAATTGTTTGATTACTTATTGTTGTTGATCCCCCTCCTCAGATTTCAAAATGGTTACAAGCATCTTTCGAAATATACAGTTTTTTCGAGATGGAAGTGACGTTATCTGTACAATAAATTATCCTTACTACTCCTAACGTATTGAAAGTTTCCTTCTCAATGCTCCAAAAAGCATGAGCCAATTGAACAAGTTCATATGCTCGAAGGTGCCTCTCGCCTTTCTGTATGTGACTCATGAGCTATGAAATTCATATTATGCAACCAATGTGATCAATTGCTTAGCCACTCAGTTGTGTGGTTGACACATAACTTACTTTCTCATGATTGAGGCCCATACACTTGCCAAAACTTGTCTTTCAATACACGATATCAAGCTTTCAAGGTTGCTGAGTAGAGTTCTAGTGACACATAAATTAAATTACAGACTAATTTGTTAATAATTACTGAACTTCAATATGTGGTAATGTTTTGTATGAAGGATGATTTTAGTAACAATCAAAAAGCCAATGGAATAGGTAGACAGTGTTGGGAAATATGGTTTCAAATTGGATAGAACAATGAAGTTGGATCTTTAAAGTAATTGTCGGATTTTGAGACGTGATATCACTTTCTTTAAAGATTTATTTACTCCATAATATTGCTAATGATCACCGGCAAATATCCTTCATGATACAACAAAATTTTAAATGAGAATATTATATAACAATTCTAATATTTCTCTATGATCTCCCTAGGAAACAATCGAAAAATTGATTGTAGTTTTGGAAAGACGACTCAAAAAATAATTTTATACTTGTTCATCCAAAAAACTAATATATATATATATATATATATATATATATATCGGTCTTAAAAAACATAGATAACTCTTTGCAATTTTTTTTTTTTTTATCCTTTCAAAAGCAGTTGCAAAATGGACAAATACAACCCTTTAGAAAGGTTGCAAACTGAATAAATATAGTTTCCAAAGATTGTCTTGAAAAGATACATACAAAAATTCGGAATAATAATAATAATAATAAAATAATAATAAAAAATATTTTTTAATAAATAAAGTTACTACGTTCGCAGCTTGATATTTACAAAAGCTAGCTCCAAAAGGACTAACTGAATAACTAAGCCTCTTTGCTTGTATGGTAGGCAACCGTGATCCTTTGGGGACAGGTTAAAGCAAATAATAGGATCAGTCAAAGGGACTCAAAGCAAAAAAGAAACCATGTACGTGGATTTATTCAACAAGAAGTTTAGCCCTTTAATGTAATATAAAATGGCTGCTTTGGCCCGTCTTTCGTGGGATGTATGAGTTATCCTCCTTCAATATCACCTCTAGATCTTGGAGAAGAACCTTTCAATGTCGGGAGGTGTGTCTTTTTCAAAATGATCAGTATTTCCTTTCCTTTTTCTTTTGCTAATTGCCTAATTTTTCAATTGTCTTCAATCTTGAAGCTTGATCACCTGCTTTTTAATGTATTATTTCTTAATTGGGTTCAATCTATTCGATGATGTTAATAGTATATCAATAAAATATTCTTGCTTCCTAACTGCATTAGGACTACCATTCTTTCTCAAGTTAGCTCAACTGTCCTTTCTTGTCACTCCTTTTTGCCTCCACACCACACCATTGGTTGACTGTGCTTAAATTTTTTTATTTTTTTTGATAACCGAGGATCCGCCCTAAACTCCATTTCACTTACGCTAGTTGGGGTCACACTGGTTGACCGTGCTTAATTTAGTATGCACTTTGCACGACATCATGCAAAGTTTTGGTAAATACACAAATTTAGTTTGCACTCTGCCTCCACACCTCACCACTGGAGGATGTATGTGCGGCGATACATACATCCTCCGGCCGAAAGGTTGATTCCTGGGTCAAGAAATCTCCAGCCCAACGGAATAGGACGAAACGAAGGACCTGCTAAACACGCGCCTAGTGGTAGTAGCAACACCAGTTACCAGTACCACCAGCATTGGCCAAGCGGCTCCTTTCTTTCATGAAGTGACTTTTTTGAGGGCGTACCTCTAATTTACGCTTTGACTTATATCTTTGAGGATTCTTTGTGCGAGTACTCATAGTCTTTAGCTTGTTTAAAGTGAAACACCTTTATCGATCTCTTTTTTTAGAGGAGGTACCTCGGGCCGAACCACCAATAACTACATTACTTGCAAAGCGTAGGCTCGATGGACGTAAAGGTATCTATTCGAGAGGAGGTTGGCAAGAGCACCTCGATCAAGGAGGCGGTCCAGAAGGATGAAGGAGGAGCTTCCCTGAATAATGCATCGGCGACTACGCGAACTGCGGAGCAACAAGATCCAGCAAAAGTGTATGCAGCTGCTAGAAAACTGGCCGATGTCATCAAAGGCGCCAACGTCGAAGATATCATTTCCACGATCGAAACGCTTGCCTGTCAAGATGATTCGTCTGCCATTTTCAATTTCGGGAGGCTATCGAGGGGTTCGCTGCTCCACATTGCAGCAGCCACCGGCAAGAGCAACATCCTAAGGCTCCTACTTGATCGTGTCGATGCCCACCTCATAGCCGCCCAAGATGATTGGGGAAATACCCCCCTCCACCTCGCCACTAAGGCCAAGGCAATTGGAGTCATCGATATGTTGATTTGCCGGGCAAAATACCTCCAGCAATGTCGAGGACAAGCCCCTCCTGAGGATTAAGAACAGTCAATGAAACACCGCTTTGCACGAGGCCGTTGTTACACGTGACGTTGACCTGGTGAGCCATTTGTTGGGGGGAGATTTGGAGACTGTGTACTGGGATAACGTGGATCAGAAATCTCCCTTGTACCTGGCCCTCGACACTGGCAACCCCAAGATACTTGAGGTTTTATTATCGAAATCACTCGACCCATCGAAGATACAAGGCTTGCCGCCCGTTCTTGGTGCCGTTGCACGTGAACAACATGGTACGTACTAAAATCTACTTACTGGAAATGTCTATTTATGTGTGGACCGAACTCGTTTCAAATCTGTGCAACCACTCTTTGTGCTTACCCAAATCTGTTATGGGTGTTCAAATAAAATTCCAAACCTTGCTTATTAGAGTAGTTGAGTCCCCATGGAGTAGTTGCAACTAGCCATACGATTCTCTTAGTAAATTTTTTTTCTCCCACTAGAACATAATAGATCGGCTCAAATACATTCCAGACCCTATAGGAATTCAAGCATTTGACCCAAGTCTGTCCCATTTCTCCAATGGAATTGGGCATAGGGAGGGGTTGGGCGGAGCGTCCATTGAACCCACACTTATTTATTTATCTTTAAAATAATCATAATTCGATCTAGTATATATGTCTAGTAAAGTTTCAACATAATTATCCTATTTTTAGTTTATCATAAAGATATATCATTTTCGTTATTGTATAGTTATATAATTGTAATAATAAATCAATATGATGTTAAATGAACATTCATCCATGTAATAAAATAAGAGAAATGATTGGATGACAGTCTTTAATTTATTGTGAGAATAATATTACATTATAAACCATAAAAAAATAAGTAATTATAAATTGTCATGAGTGTACTCCTTCAAGAATTTGTGGCTTATAATATGCTGTTACTCTCAAAATCATCCAGTAAAGCTTATAAAATAATACATGTTCCAATTTAAATCTTGAATTTGCAGATTTAGTGAATAATAATGATATCTTTACTTATTTCTCATGAAAATCTACTTTTTGGGCATTACCCGTAGTTAAATTACGTTTTGAAAAAATCTTATACCAGGCCTGCGTAAATTCTGCCCTGTATCTTTCTGCCTCGTCCGGGAAAAAATTGTCGGTTTGGGGCAAGGCACCTCAGGGAGACAAGTTGTGACATCCCGATTTTTCTAAATTCTGTTTTCAGCTGATTGAGTCGGGCATTTCATCTGTGCATATAGTACGTCTCTCTGAGTTGGCCACTCATGAGAGAACTAGCCTATTGGACGAAGCAATTAAGGGATTTTAACGCGTCAAACTTGGGGACTGATCATCCTCAGGTCGGATGCAAGAAAATTTCCCTGAAAGCTACCCGGTAGGTTAGGCGTGCTAAAATCGCACCAGATTGAATTCAACCGTAAAAATTGGGATTGAACTTAGAAGTTGGAAGCCGGTCATGTCACATACCCTATTAGGAACCTTGGATTAATTTATGGACTTTAATTTGGACTCAATTAGGAGAGAATTGATGGAAATTGAAGTAATTGAATGTGCAAGAGCTTGGACCCCGGCGGAAATGAAAGTGAACCTATTGGAAAATGTTATGGAGGGTTTGAGTTAGTGGAGAATGACATCAGCAGGTGATGTCATGGTGGAGGCCAAATTCAAGGAGAGCTTGACAAGTGTCACAAGCCAATTGGCTCACCAAAAGTGGGGATGTCACTTCCCTCTTGTCCCCATCATCTTCAACCTTTGAATTTGGAGGAGAGAGAGAGAAAGTGTGCGTGAGAAACCAGCGGAACCGCCGAGCTCCGTCCGCCCCCGTCGCCCGTTCGTCGCCGTTCGTCGCTCGCCACCGGAGTCCGCCGTCGCCGCTCGTCCGTGCGCGACTGCTCGCCGTTCCGTGCGTCGAGCCGCCTTGCCTCCGTCTCCGCCGCAAAGCCTCGACCGTCGCAGCTCCAAACCGCGTGCCGTTCGTCGTCGCCGAAGCCCCGTCGCCGCCGTCCGTCCGCTCAAAGCCTCCACCGGTTGTTGCACAAGCTGTCGCCGGTTCTCCTCCGCCGTTTCTCCGTCCGTTCAACCTCCGTTCCACCATCTCTCAAGCTCGGTTAGTGCTGGAAAAACCAGCAAGATCTAGTTCCTTCCGGGCTCGTTTTGGTCCCCTTCTAGTGCTCATTTGGTGTTGATCCGTATAGGTTTGTCGTCGGCGTCGTCGTGCTCTTCGCTGGAGACCTATCGGAAAGCGCTTCCGGTGAGTTTACCTCACTAATCCGCGATTAGCGAGATAATGATGCCCTAAGTATGTTTAGCTTAAGTTGATTGAGATTAGGTGGATAGATTGGCTTAATTAGTTGTGGATTATATTAAGGTGATTATTTAAGGTAAATGGTGTTTAGTTTAATGTTTAAGTATGTTTATTTTTAAAATAAACCTTGATGTGACTTAAAGGAGTTTATTTATGATTTAAATAAATGCCTCGAAATTGTTGGATTATTTAATAATATATCTTATTCCGAAATTCATTAAAATATTATTTTATAAAAATAAAAAAAAAACTCGAAAAAATTTATTTTGACCCTAGTTGCTCAGAATTTCGTGCCGATCGTTGCTGTGCTAGTAGAATTTGAAATTGATGATTGGTTGTGATGAATTGAGTGTGATTGCGATGTATAGGGATTCTTTATGAAATCCTAAGTGTAGAAATTGATGGGAGATTGGCTGTGATTGACCACCTATTAGAGGTCGTGCCCGATGAGGCCATGAAATACCACCTAGGAAAGGTCGTGCCCGATGAGGCCGTGAAATACCACCTAGGAAAGGTCGTGCCCGATGAGGCCGTGAAAAACCACCTACAAGAGGTCGTGCCCGACGAGGCCGTGTAATACCACCTAGGAAAGGTCGTGCCCGATGAGGCCGTGTAATACCACCTAGGAAAGGTCGTGCCCGATGAGGCCGTGTAATACCAACTACAAGAGGTCGTGCCCGATGAGGCCGTGATAAACCACCTATGAGAGGTCGTGCCCAGAGAGGCCGTGATAAACCACCTATTAGAGGTTGTGCCGATGAGGCCGTGAATTACCACGATTACATGTGTCGTGCCGAGTGGGGCCGTGATTGCCACTGATTGTTAAACCGTTCTAATAGGGCCGGGATTGAGAGCAATGATTGATTTGCTAGAATGACATGTAATCGGCCGAGTCGATTGATCGCTGAGACGATCCAAGTGGTTGAATTGTTTTGATGATGTGATTGTGTCATGGTTGGTTGGTTACCATAATTGTACGTGGTTGAATTATATAAATTGTGCTAACCTGCAGATGAGGGCTAAGCCGAGGTAAGTCTTCTATGTGTTGTGGCTAAGCTACTTCGGGGCGTATTTACTTTCTAATAGGGGTTTAGGAGGGGTGAACTTGCTGAGACATCGTCTCATCCCGGTTGTGGGATTAAAATTTCAGGTCCCTAGTGGACAGAGCGGCCAGATAGCTTTGGTTGGCCTTGAGGAGTTGCAGAGGTGAAGTCATAAGATTGGAGAACGTGTCCGACTTGTAGGTCGTAGGACAATTCATTTTTAAGAGCCGGTCTTTTGTAGACTTTTGGCCGTAGACCTCGTTTGTAATTTACGTTGAATTATGGAAGTGTTATGTTGTGGTTTTACTTCCTGCTTTTCTATCCCGTATTTTATTGTCGGGGATTTGTTTTGCTTCCGCATGCGTAATAGAATAAATGGGTCGGCGACATATCCTGGGATGTCGCATTCAAGATCGACCGTAGTGGGATGTGCGCGCACTCAGGGTTTGGGGCGTGACATCCCCGTTTAAGTGGTATCAGAGCATGGTCTGTGTATGGAGTGATAAGGTGCGATGAATCATGGGATAGTTAGTAGGAAAGGCTTTTAATATGCTAATGCATGTGATTGATAGCTGTTTGGTAGCTTGTTTGTGTGGTCACTCGAATTCTAATGAGATATTGGAATCGGAAAACAGGCATCTATAAAGAGCCTGTAGGATGAGTGACCAGGAGTGGAGAACTCCTTGGAAGAGGTCGATAGGACCTATACCTCAGGGTAGGATGCTGACAAGAGTTGGTACCCGAGGTAGAGCGCAGGCTTAGACCGGCGCGAATGTGAGAGTACCGCTGCAAGTCGGTACTTAGAGTGTAGCAGCACCGAACGATCTTAGGTCCATTGAGATCGTTCAGGCGCTAGTGTCTTTTGGAAGCTTGTTGGGTCAGTAAGCTCAGGATTGAGATGTTGCTGTTGCCGTTGTTTCTACCGCTGCTAGTGTTGTGACCGCTGTTGTTACTGCCGCGCCTGTTGAGGCCTAATATGGAGTTGTGATCGAGGATCAAGTCTCTGTATCTGAGTCAAGGTTCAGTTTAGACAGAGATAAAAATCGGTTGGAGAGAAAGGCCGATGTCAGAAGAAAGATGCCCTGTTTCACCCAACCAGAAGAGTAGAGTTGGAAAGTCAGTGCTCAACTCGATCGATGCGTGTCGTGTCTGTAAGAAAAGACATGGATTTGTTCTGTGCTGTAAGAGGGAAATGACTTGTTGCAGGTGTCGCCAGTAAGGTCATTTGATCAAAGATGGTCCGTATAGAAAGATGGAATCACAGCTGTTTCTGTTACCGCTGTTGATAAGATAGAATAGAGGAAGCATGCTTTGGGACATTTAGTGGGGTACTTGGAACAGACCCCAGTGCAAAGAAGGGCGCATGATATTTCTTGATAGGAGGTAGATGACTTACTGATTGTGTGCCGAGTCAGTGGAAAGGAGGCATGAGTCAGCCTGGTGTTAGAGTAAAAAGGGGAGCATGCTTTGAATATGGCCAGCACGATCATTGGGTTAGGAACTGTCCGCGTAAGTCCATGAGAGCGTAAGTACCGTTACTGCAGATAGGACACCACTAGGATGGCTGGAAGAGCATGAATGGGTCGACCAAGCATCGACCAAGGGAAAAATGTTTTTGAGATGTTTTATCAGAATAGCGCCACAGGATTTTGAGTGAAGGTTGTGGAGTTTCCGTTGTTGTAATAAAGTAATAGGAAGATGAGTCTCTGACTATAGTTGTACCTGATGGGTTTGCCTATATATGACTTGGAAGTCATTTATGAAAAGGTTTGGCACAAGGAGCTTTCTGTTGTTTTGAATCATGGTATTGATATAATTTAGTTTGTTCAGTCAGCGTGTGAAAGTTTTGAATTACTGAAAGTCGAAGAGGAACTTCGATCCTTGTTATTCCTCACTGAAGATAACTTGATTCTGGTTGTTGGTTACTGAATCTACATGGCAGCTATAATGGATGCGTCAGTTGAGGAGCCGAATATGGAGAATATAATCATGGTACATAAGTTTTCTAAGGTATTTTCTGAAGAATTGTCAAGTTGCTGTCAGAAAGAGAAATAGAGTTCGCGATTGAATCAGCAACCGGAACAGAGCCAGTCCCTAAGGCTCTTTATCGGATGGTGTCACTCGAGTTAAAAGAACCGAAGGTGTAGATGCAGGAAGTGTTGGATAGAGAATTCATACTTTCCAGTGTATCACCTTGGGGAGCACCTGTTCCTTTCGTGAAGAAGAAAGTTGGTTCATCGTGTTTGTATGTCGATATTCCTCAAGAGCGACTAGAGGTCATGGTATCATTAGTTGAGGATCAGGAAAAAGGGACATACCGAAGTTAGCACCCCGCACTCGATACAGTAGTTATGAGTTTACTGTAATGCTGTGTGGGTTAATGGACACCCCAGTTGTTTGTTTGCGTCTGATGAGCAAAATGTTTAAGGACACTGGAATCAATTGTGATCGTGTTCATTGAAGTTATCCTGGTGTGTTCGAAGAGTGCCGAGGGGCACGAGAGACGTTTGAGGATGGTACTTTAGACCTCGAGTGCTTTTGGATTTTACGATAAGCCTAACAGATGCGAGTTTTGGATGACTCGTGTTGCGTTCCTAGGTCACGTGATTTCAGGCGAAGAAATCTCCGTAAACCCTGTCCAAGATTGAAGCAGTGATCAGTTGGCCGATATTGACTATAGTGACAGAGATTATAAGCTCTAGGGATTAGCAGGATATTACAGAATTTTTGTGGAAGGGATTTCAACATCAGCGTTGCAGTTGATTCGACTACTGAGGAAGTAAGAAAAGTTCGTGTGGACAGATAAGTGCGAGCGTAGTTTTCAAAGGCCTAAGAAGAGACTGACTACCGCACTATGTTGATCGTTCCATCTGGTCCCGAAAGTTATGAGATCTACAATGATGCATCGTTTAAAGGATTTGGTTGCTTGTTGATGTAGCAAGATAGGATTGTTGCGTATACATCCCGTCAGTTGAGACCTCAAGAGTTGAATATGAGACAGCGTCGCTGGATGGAACTCATTAAGGATTATGACTATGATATTTCGTATCACTCTAGAAAGGTGAGCAAAGTCGCAGATGCACTGAGTCGAGAGTCCTTAGTTGCACAGTTGGTACTTAAGGATTGGATCTTATTTAAGTTCGAAATTCGATTTTCAAATTTAAGGTAAGCCACCTTTGAATCTTAAGACTACCCTCAGAATTGAGCCGAAAGTTCAGATCAGAATCAAATCGCTTCAGTGGATAGATTCAGAAATTCAGAAGATTCTATAAGAGAATGCAGATGAGAGAGGTTGATTTTCAGATTTTTGATAACAGAACGCTAAGGTTCTAAGGATGATTGTGTGTATTTGACGATGCAGAGATTAAAGAAGAGATCTTATGGGAAGCTCATCATAGCAACTTCAGCGTTGTCCAGACAGTACAAAGATGAGTCAGAATCTACATCGTCGGGATTGGTAGATCGGTATGAAGATAGATATCGCTGAACAAGTTGTAAGTGTTGGATGTATCAGTAAGTGAGAATTTGGTAATGTAAGCTAGGAAAGCTTTTTCAAGTACTTGGAGAGAGTCCTGTGGGAATGAAAGTATAACATGATGGAATGTTATAACAGGTTATTAAGGAGTCAGGAAGAGCATTGATTCCTTATGAGGTTGTAGTCGACAGATGATTAGAGTCAACTCACCTTAGTGCAGCATGAAAAGAATCCCAATTAGAATGGGTACACCGAAGTGTGTGTGCATAAGATAATTCATATACATGGAGTGCCGGAGATGAATTGTATTTCAATCTAGATGAGACGTTCTAAGTTGGCAGAGCTTTGAGATGGTTCTTTCTTAAGCAGTGCATAGCAGAGAGTGCGGAATTTCGATTGTTGAGGTGAAGTTGGGGAAAGAAAGATCTCAGGCCAGGGTCAGTACAGTAGTCAGTGATTGCGATTGCCGAGATCAGTGTCAGAGTTATGTTAGATCTTGACCAGAGGTTCCCAGTTTCAGTAGATCAGTCAGATAGTTTCTTTTTAATCAATGCAGAGCAGAGTGTACAGGACTTCAGTCGGTTGAGATGAGATCAGAGATTAGAAAATCGCAGGTCCAGAGTTGGTTCAGAAATCAGTGATACAGTCGCAATTATCAGAGACAGTTTAAAGATTGCTTAGAATCGTCAGTTTAGCTTCGCAGATTAGTATCGCAAACCTTGTAATTTCAAGTAGGGGAAATATATTTTTCCTTAAATGGCGCCTAAGAAGGGGACATCGTGTTTGGATAAGGAAATGAAGATGAAGCAGCATTTAAATCGGAATCCATCGAAATTTGGGTTCAAAGAAGAATTTTGGCTTTAAATGGAAAAAGAAAGCGGTTTGGGACACCGTCGGCGCCTCTAGCCGAGTTGGTATTCGGGATGAAGCTCGTCGGTCCGAAGTCGGGAGTTCGAATCCCCGACGCGGCAGTTAGCCGCTTTGTGGAAAAATAAAGAAAAAAAAAGAGAACCAAAATTTTTGCAGCTTTCATTTTTGTAAAGATGGACAAGTGCTTAGTCTTTTTGGGAATCAAGAATTGGTCTGGTTAATTCGGAAATGTTCCGTCGGCGCAGAGGATCCGGGACAGCGGACGGGCGAGAATGAAGGAGCAACCTGAGAAAGAGAAGATGATATGAGACGACTGTACTCCCACCTTTTTGTTAAGAATTGGTAAGGATTTAAATTTCGAGGACGAAATTTTTATAAGAGGGGAAGAGTTGTGACATCCCGATTTTTCTAAATTCTGTTTTCAGCTGATTGAGTCGGGCATTTCATCTGTGCATATAGTACGTCTCTCTGAGTTGGCCACTCATGAGAGGACTAGCCTATTGGACGAAGCAATTAAGGGATTTTAACACGTCAAACTTGGGGACTGATCACCCTCAGGTCGGATGCAAGAAAATTTCCCTGAAAGCTACCCGGTAGGTTAGGCGTCCTAAAATCGCACCAGATTGAATTCAACTGTAAAAATTGGGATTGAACTTAGAAGTTGGAAGCCGGTCATGTCACATACCCTATTAGGAACCTTGGATTAATTTATGGACTTTAATTTGGACTCAATTAGGAGAGAATTGATGGAAATTGAAGTAATTGAATGTGCAAGAGCTTGGACCCCGGCGGAAATGAAAGTGAACCTATTGGAAAATGTTATAGAGGGTTTGAGTTAGTGGAGAATGACATCAGCAGGTGATGTCATGGTGGAGGCCAAATTCAAGGAGAGCTTGACAAGTGTCACAAGCCAATTGGCTCACAAAAAGTGGGGATGTCACTTCCCTCTTGTCTCCATCATCTTCAACCTTTGAATTTGGAGGAGAGAGAGAGAAAGTGTGCGTGAGAAACCAGCGGAACCGCCGAGCTTCGTCCGCCCCCGTCGCCCGTTCGTCGCTGTTCGTCGCTTGCCACCGGAGTCCGCCGTCGCCGCTCGTCCGTGCGCGACTGCTCGCCGTTCCGTGCGCCGAGCCGCCTTGCCTCCGTCTCTGCGCGCGAAGCCTCGACCGTCGCAGCTCCAAGCCGCGTGCCGTTCGTCGTCGCCGCCCCCGTCGCCGCCGTCCGTCCGCTCAAAGCCTCCACCGGTTGTTGCACAAGCTGTCGCCGGTTCTCCTCTGCCGTTTCTCCGTCCGTTCAACCTCCGTTCCACCATCTCTCAAGCTCGGTTAGTGCTGGAAAAACCAGCAAGATCTAGTTCCTTCCGGGCTCGTTTTGGTCCCCTTCTAGTGCTCATTTGGTGTTGATCCGTATAGGTTTGTCGTCGGCGTCGTCGTGCTCTTCGCCGGAGATCCGTCGGAAAGCGCTTCCGGTGAGTTTACCTCACTAATCCGCGATTAGCGAGATAATGATGCCCTAAGTATGTTTAGCTTAAGTTGATTGAGATTAGGTTGATAGATTGGCTTAATTAGTTGTGGATTATATTAAGGTGATTATTTAAGGTAAATGGTGTTTAGTTTAATGGTTAAGTATGTTTATTTTTAAAATAAACCTTGATGTGACTTAAAGGAGTTTATTTATGATTTAAATAAATGCCTCGAAATTGTTGGATTATTTAATAATATATCTTATTCCGAAATTCATTAAAATATTATTTTATAAAAATAAAAAAAAAACTCGAAAAAATTTATTTTGACCCTAGTTGCTCAGAATTTCGTGCCGATCGTTGCTGTGCTAGTAGAATTTGAAATTGATGATTGGTTGTGATGAATTGAGTGTGATTGCGATGTATAGGGATTCTTTATGAAATCCTAAGTGTAGAAATTGATGGGAGATTGGCTGTGA
This sequence comes from Eucalyptus grandis, assembly GCF_016545825.1. Taxonomy (NCBI): domain Eukaryota; kingdom Viridiplantae; phylum Streptophyta; class Magnoliopsida; order Myrtales; family Myrtaceae; genus Eucalyptus; species Eucalyptus grandis. The sequence goes on along the minus strand of NC_052619.1, from coordinate 52,471,473 downwards.
TTGACCACCTATTAGAGGTCGTGCCCGATGAGGCCGTGAAATACCACCTAGGAAAGGTCGTGCCCGATGAGGCCGTGAAATACCACCTAGGAAAGGTCGTGCCCGATGAGGCCGTGAAAAACCACCTACAAGAGGTCGTGCCCGATGAGGCCGTGTAATACCACCTAGGAAAGGTCGTGCCCGATGAGGCCGTGTAATACCAACTACAAGAGGTCGTGCCCGATGAGGCCGTGATAAACCACCTATGAGAGGTCGTGCCCAGAGAGGCCGTGATAAACCACCTATTAGAGGTCGTGCCTGATGAGGCCGTGAATTACCACCTGATTACAGGTCGTGCCGAGTGGGGCCGTGATTGCCATTGATTGTTAAACCGTTCTAATAGGGCCGGGATTGAGAGCAATGATTGATTTGCTAGAATGACATGTAATCGGCCGAGTCGATTGATCGCTGAGACGATCCAAGTGGTTGAATTGTTTTGATGACGTGATTGTGCCATGGTTGGTTGGTTACCATAATTGTACGTGGTTGAATTATATAAATTGTGCTAACCTGCAGATGAGGGCTAAGCCGAGGTAAGTCTTCTATGTGTTGTGGCTAAGCTACTTCGAGGCGTATTTACTTTCTAATAGGGGTTTAGGAGGGGTGAACTTGCTGAGACATCGTCTCATCCTGGTTGTGGGATTAAAATTTCAGGTCCCTGGTGGACGGAGCGGCCAGATAACTTTGGTTGGCCTTGAGGAGTTGCAGAGGTGAAGTCATAAGATTGGAGAACGTGTCCGACTTGTAGGTCGTAGGACAATTCATTTTTAAGAGCCGGTCTTTTGTAGACTTTTGGCCGTAGACCTCTGTTTGTAATTCTGTTGAATTATGGAAGTGTTATGTTGTGGTTTTACTTCCTGCTTTTCTATCCCGTATTTTATTGTCAGGGGATTTGTTTCGCTTCCGCATGCGTAATAGAATAAATGGGTCGGCGACATATCCTGGGATGTCGCATTCAAGATCGACCGTAGTGGGATGTGCGCGCGCTCGGGGTTCGGGGCGTGACACAAGTCCTGCCCCCTTTCGACCAACATATACGTAGATACATGCTTTCACCTAATAATAATTATACATTTTCAGATTATTCAGATTGACATATTATAAAGTCTTTCTTCAGCCATGTTGATAACACATCCCAAGTAATGCAAGTTAAAACTAACCTTGCAGTCTCTTTTGCTCTATGCACGTAATTTTGTGTCCAATCGTATTTTCATTTTGGACATGCATTAGAAATCCCAAAAAAATGAAAATACAGAAGGCCCTCATATTTACTAAATCCCCACATTGCTTCAAAATAAATAAATCTTAAATTTAATAGAGAATTATTAGGTGCAGATTATTTCTATAGAATTTGTACTTATTACACATGTCCGTACGCAAATAAGAACATTACATGTGTATTTGATTTTTGAGAATGAGATTGTCACATATCATACAGAATGTAAAAGGTCAAGATTGCCAAAGTACAAAGATTCATGAATTAAGTAGGTATTGAAATTCGACATAAAATTAAATTCCTGTTTAGGAAAAATTCATCCATCTTCACATTTGTCCACATGAATGTGGTGCCTAAAAATTCATTCAAAGCTTTTATGCCTTTTATATTATTTTATGATATTAATGTGCAAACTTTTAAATCCGCAAAACACAGAAGCTCTCGAGTTATATGTGAAGATTATATGTATGTGTGTGTAATGGTTGCGCCACATTCTCTGAGCTGGGTGGATTCCACTCGACTCTAACATAAATTTTGCTTAGTTTCTGCTCACAAGGGTTGGTAAATACGCAATTTCTAATTGAGTTTAATAGGTGACTACCTTTACAAAGAATATGACATTTGCTTTATACTTGCCAGAAATGGACGAAGATGCTTTATGCTTCCCTTTTCTTGATCTTGGCCTAGCTATCTAAATCTCGTTTGCTTTTTTTTTTTTTTTAGTAAACATTATATCTGCGGACTCTATAGATACTTCATAACATGGAAATGTCATATAATAGCCATGTCATTTAGTAAGATTTTTACAGTAAATTCTTAGTACATGTCAATGTTGCATTGCTTTGGATGAAAATGGTCTGAAATTTGTCTAAAGTCTCTCCAAAATACGTAAACAGGATCCTTTAGAAATTTATCTAAAGTCTCACAGGTCGTGTTCCATCATGCTAGAGAAGGAAAGTCGAAATGCTTTGAGATTCACAGCTTGAAGAGTCATTATTTTTTGAACCGAAAATGGGTTAGATAAACCTTTCAAAGCCTTGATTTATTCAATCAAAATTATCACCACTAGTTTCATCATTGCAATCTAATCCCACATTAGCGACTATGAATCATAAGAGTGATTAAGGTTACGTCAAAGATGTCCTTATCCCAAAATGGGTCAAGATACATCGAAACCAACCAAACCCCAGCCAGTGTCAAATGTTTGTGCGGATGGTGATCCCTAATTTGGAGAGCCTGATTCCAAATTTACTCAGCGAGATACTCAAAAAGAACGTGAAGCTTTTGCAATGACAGACTCCAAAGGCGGCAATGTATTCCATCTAGCAGCTTTCTGGAATGTGCCTCGAGTATTTGACCTCTTACAACCAGAAACCGAATATTTGGCTCGAGAACCAGACAAAAATGGGGATCTTCCGATTCATATTGCGAGCAAGAGGGGTCATGTTGAACTAATCAATAAGCTACATCCGGTGTCACAGTGGGTGAATGGGAAAAGACAAACCGTTCTTCATGTGGCAGCAAAATACGGAAGAGAAGAAGTAGTGAGATCTATACTCAAACATCCGGATCTGAAGGAGATGATAAATGAAAGAGACCATGATGGAAATACACCTTCACACTTGGCAGCGAAGTATTTACAACCCGCCGCTTTGGTTCATCTTGTGCTGGATGGAAGAATGAACCCCTCCCTTCTCAACCATAAACACTTGGCTGTTGTCGACAGTGCTCCAAATCACTCACCATCACCAACATGGATACGGCCGGTAAGTAACATGAACAGCCACTATTTTATTTATCAGCTTACTGGAAATTTCCCTAGACTAATACCTAAGTTAGGCATAGATCTCGTATTCAAGTCATTAGTCTGTAGTCAACGGGATTGAGTGTCAATCGAATTTCTAGAATAGCCAAAACTCCTCTAGGATTAATATTGCACAAGTCTCAAATTTAGCCTTAATAGGGAGTACTTAAATTTTGCCCATGACTATGTCCGGGGTTAGAAGCAACTGAATATCTCTGACAAATGCTGCGATAATTTGCTACATGTCTCGATTAATTGAGCCTATAAATAAGATCAGGGGTTGTCAATGTTGCAATCCTTTTTTCCTTTTTTTTTTTTGTTAAAAAGCCAGGGGTCAAGGCAGCAAATTTGACCCCTCTAAACATGGCATAATCTCATTACATTATCAGTAAGTCAACCCATGACAAAGGTGAACCTTATACGTTTCATTCGTGCCTCTTTTCTCATTTGCAATGAACTTGTTGCTATAGTGTTAACCGCATCTTTAAAAACAACAGTTCCCCTTTAAATGAGAATTCCAGAGTCCATTTCTGTTACCAATTCGCTAACAATTTGTTGTTTCTTTCCCTTCTCATATGTTTTCTGATCTCAGCACTTGGTACGCATCCTGTTGAATGCCGTGTCAGCTGAGAGACGAGATCTATCCATACTTGAGCCAGAAGCTCGAGACAAAGTGTACACGGACGGAAGTTTGGTAAAACCTCCCGATGTGAAAGAACCTATCGATACCTTGTTGGTGGTGGCAACACTTGTGACCACTGTGACTTTTGCAGCTGGTTTGGCAGTTCCTGGAGGATTTAACGGCTCAGACATGGCATCCAAAGATGACAGGGGCATGGCTACGATGCCGGGCAATATAAAGTTCCAGATATTCGTGATTTGCAACACCTTCGCGATGTTCTGCTCAATGGCCTCGGCCGTTGTCTTCATGTTAACACACGTGCCCGAAGTCCACTTTGCAGTATTTAAATTCGATCTTGCAGGAGGGCTACTAGGAATGTCACTCCCGGCAATGTCCTGCGCTTTCTTAATTGGTGTCACCTTGACCTCTGGCAAACTCCCTTGGCTTGCCACCACGATATCAATTATCGGATCTATTTTCATCTTCATCATCACAGGTGGTCTATTTTGGAGGCTGGCTGATGAATCATTAATCTTTCCCATCGCTATCCCCTACCTTCCTCCTATCCGTCCTCTGATATTCAGGTGTTTCCCCCGTTACCTTAATTATATACGAGTTGAGACGACGCTCATTTCGGATGACTGAAAAGCAGACAGAACGGGGAGCAAGACCTCTGCTAGTCCGCCCCTGGGTGGTGGCGGTAAAGATTGATTTGCATAAACAAATATATATTTGCCTTGGTGGATTTGGCTTATTCTATATTTGCTTTCCTATTGCATTACATTAATGATGACTGTTGAAGTATTTAAGTTCAACCATCTCTTCCTTCAATAGCTCATATTATTAGAATAGTTGGATGTAATTCCACAAATATCAAAGCATAAGATTCTTAATTCAAACCTTTTCAGGACCTGTGTTGTATATTCTCATATGTTAGACTTGCAGCAAAGTCTGACCCACTCGCAAAGAGGAGTATTAAAGTATTTGAACAAAATTATGCTTTTGGCTAAATAGTTCAAGCTGTTAAAATAACTACATTGTAATCTAAGAAAACATTATAATTGTTGCGATAAGGGCGAGCGATCGAATAATAATATAGACAAAAGAAAAAAATAAATCGGACATCAGATTTACGTGGTTCGTTCGTAAATACCTATATCTACGGGGAGAGCAGCATCAAATTTCACTATAGATCAAGCGATATAAGGAGATTACACACTCAAGTCACTCAAACACTCTCTAAGTGTTTCCCAAGCCCCAATTATACCCAATAACGCATGCAATTTTTGGGCCCGAAATTCCTCAAGAAATAATCTCTTAATCTCAAGAAAAAATTACACGCAAATCTTACCACAAGATTTAATTGGCTACAAACACTAATATTCTTGGATGTAATTCACAGTCAAGAATGACAAAGAAAATCCCTCCCAAGCACTCAACGACGAGATGGCGCTTCAAGACCAATTCTTCATGATCAACCTCCTTCCATCAATGGCCACAAGTCTATATATATATATAAGTGAGACCCTTATTCTTTTGCCAACTTTTAATAGGATTATGTTTCCTATATTAAACGACTTTATTCAAAACATATCTCGTATATTTTAAACAAAATTCAAGTCCAAGTGAAAGTTGGACTTTCCTATTTCAATGGCCAAACTCTCTAATGCATATTCGAATTTTGGGAAATTGATCTTCGGATCTTCTTTGCTCAATTTTGAACGTCCGCAATTTATCCAATTCGAAATATTCGGAATTTTACATGAGGCTCAAACTCGAGACATATTTTAACAATAATGATACGTGTGTCATGTGACATGCTGTCTCAGTTGAATGGATGAGTGGGTCATTTCATCTGTTTTACCGCTTGGAAATCAAATCTTTAATTTTGAACATGTAGAAATCGCTTTCCTAGACTGCCTGCCGTCGTTCTTGTATAGTATACTCCATTTTCCCCAGCGTCCCAGTTGAGCCCAACCACCATGCCTCCGCTTTCCCTTTTTGTTTTCTGAGATGGCAGCCGTTTGCCGTTTTGACGACTCATCCATGGCCGTCGGGATATCGACCTCACCATTGAGACTCGCGGTGATGGACCGGCTGTGCCGTCAGACCTATCGGCATGGCTCTCGATTTGGAAGCTTGACGTTCTCCATGGCAGCACCAGTGTTTTCTTCCATTTTTCGGTTTTTTTTTTTTTTTTAAAATCAATTTCCTTTTCTCCCAAACAAATATCAGTTTTTTTATGGAACTATCTTTTGTTTTTCCACTTATCTTCTAAAGCTTCAAATTGCACTTTGGTTCTTTTATAATTCCAAATCAACCCACTGATGTATTTATTTTATTTTATATTTTTTCTTTGATTTTTTTTTGAGAATATTACTTAATGAAATCCCAATCTAAATGATTTATTCTATCGTTCTCAATTTTTTTATTATAAAAAAATCAAACTTAGGGTTAGTAATTTGAATTCCATAATTTTATTGTCCAATGATACAATTAGTACCAATAATATCTATCTTATTTTATATGCATTTTATTATCGTAGTCTTTGAAGAAGATGTCATGCTTACATTTTATTTGCCAAACCCCAACTAATAATGGTATTCACGTATATATGAAGTCATAAATTCAAAATATTATTTTGTGAGTAGGCTCTTACTTTGGTAGAATTGATTTTTCTCGATTGAAATAGTTTTTCTTATTAAATTATTTTATTTTTTCTTGATCAAATCATTGATAAACAATTAATTACTTTACAAAATCAGTTCATTTTATTTTTTTATTGACTCGTAAAAGTTTCTTTTTTTTTCATGTGAGCATATCTCTCTATCTAATCTTATTCACAACCATTCATCTTTCATTGTAGCCAAATCATTATACACATAAATTATCGTGCTTTGTTATCGTCCAAAAAAATATGGAAAATAGACACTCTGTCACAACCTACCCTTGGGGGGAGGGAACAGGTTTAGAAGTATTGCTTAAATGATGGGTCTAAAGCCCATGATTAGGTGTGGGCTCTCCCAAGCCCATACCCCGCGTGACATTAGTATATTTTTGGGAATTTTATACAAAATGAGTCGCCAATAGACCACTAGTCTATTGGGATCGGCTAGAAACCAAGTAAGGCATGGGAGCATGCCTCACTTCCTACACAACCAGAAAATCTAGGATTGGGGACTTGATTACACTAATTAATCAATTAGTGCCATTTCGGTATCTAATATTGTTCATTTTTAAAAAATGATTTTTGTCGGCAGTTTATATTGATTTTATACTTATCCACTAATATGTGAGATGATCATGCAGGTGCGCAATTATTAAAGTAACAATCATAGCTATCAAGATCCAAATTGTAATAAAATTAAACACATTCAATTAAACATAATTAGATATGTAAATTAAACATACGACATAATTAATATACGAGCAAATAAAAGTTTAATTACACTAAAAAGGAAAAACATAGCAATTCCTAACCAAATCCCTTATTTTTGGATTTTCAAAAATTTTTTATTTTTAAAATTTTTTTAATTAAAAAAAAATAAAAATAAAAATACTTTTTTGGGCCAAACCGGACTCGGGTCCAGCCTGGGTCTACACGGGTCGGGTCCAGTCTCGACCAAACCCGGGTTCGGTCTGGCCCGAAGCGTGGCCCAGCCCAAGAGGTCCCATTCTCTCTTTTTAAAAAAAACAAACGAGACCCACAAGCCCACACTAAACCGGCCCAAGCCCACAAGCCCACACTAAACCGGTCAAGCCCACAAGCCCAAATTTTGATGGCCCACCGTAACAGGCCCATGTGGACGACAAACCCTACCCGATTGAGATCCATGCCCGACCCGGTTCTGACCCGGTTCACGTCTTCTTCTCCGGGGATTCTTCGCGGCGCCCAGGGGGGATGGTAAGGACATCGGCGGCGAGAGACGCGGTGGGCGGTGGACGACGACAGAAGAAGCAGCAAGAAGGCGGCGGCTCGGCGAGGGTCAGCAAGCAGCTTGTCGGGACGGAGGGCGGCGGCGACTCGGGCGGCGTCGGGCACGAAGTGATCTTCGGGCTGGTGCTGCGACGGGATCGTTGATGATTGAACGGCAACGACGACCGTCTTGGCAGCGATCCGATGTGGCGACAGTGTCGGGGGCGCCACTCGACAAGGATTTAGTGCGGCGACCGCGTTGGGGATGGCAACGGCGCGGCTCGAGGGACGGCGTTTGGCCAGGGGGTTAGGTCGCGGATGGTAGCAAGTGACGGCGTTGCGAGCGGAAGGCGTTGTTGGCGACGGAGGCATCGGGCCCAGCGATCTTTATTGCGACGGCGATGATGGAGACCTGGTGTGGCGACGGCGACGGCGTTGGGGAGGATGACCGGGACAAGTAGGGCTTGGCGCAAGGACGGCGTGGACGGCGCCTCCTTTCCTCTTGGTTTCTCTCCCTCTCTCCGGTTTTCTCCCTCTCCTGAGCTCTTGTCTCCCTCTTTCGTGCCTCCCCCCTCTCTTCGTCTCTATCTTCTTCCTCCTGTTTCTTCAAATCTGGGTTCTGGGGAAGACGGCGGTCGCAGTTGGTCGAGCTGAGTCGAGTTGAGGCGGCGAGGAGGACAGCGGCTCGGACGGCGTCAAGCGGCGCCGCCTTTGCCCTTCTCCCCTCCGTTTTTCAAATATGGGTTCGGGGAAGATGGCGGCGAACGGCGTCAAGTGGGTGGCTCGTCGACACTCTCTCTCTGTTCTGGTCTCTCTCCCCCGTCGTTTCGTCTTTCCTCCCGTTCGTCATCCCTTCCTCCCGTTTTATGCTCAACCAGCAAACGCGCATGGCCTCTGCAGCTGCCGCTTGCCGGTCGGACTGCCTCCCCTATCCGTGGATCACGCCGCTCGCCTGCCACCGTTCCCCCTGCTCTCTGTTGCTGATCCGTTGCTGCTATCTTCTGTTTTCTACAGGTTCGCGGGCTGGGCTGAAGGGAAAAAAGGGCTGGGCCGGGCCCAGCGCAAGGGGAAGAAAAGAGAGGGCGGGTCAGGCCAAGGTCAAATCCGGCCTGACCCGACCATTTTCGTTCGTTTTTTTTTTTTTTTGAATTTTTTTAACTCTTTTGTTTTTTGAATAATAACCCTTTTTTGTGACTAATTCCTAACCTTTAACACTACTTTAAATTAATTAATTTAGGTGAAATTTAAGTGTCAACACACTCACTACAAGTGAAAGTATTTAGATGCATATCAAGTGAATTGATTGCATTTTCTTTATTGCAATGGACATACTTGAAATTTTAGAATGGGTTATTAGTTCATCATATAATTGAAACGCATGTGAGAGGATACGTTCTATTATCTCAGCTTTTTAATTGTATATATGCTAAACCTTAATTAACGCATGGTTTTCAGCAAATATCGCAAGCTCTTGCTTTAATTAGATTGTTTTAGAGGCCTTCCTTTCTCTGCCATGCACTCTTCGTTGATGTGCAACGCAATGCTCAGATTTTTCATTTTACTAATAGAGCCATCGCGGTCGACTAGAATATGTAAGTTTGACATTTAGGCTCACCAATCTTGGGTTGTCAAGGAGTATTTTATTTGTGTCGCCTTTTTGATACACTTATGAAAACCAATAACCAAATACATATTAGAGTATGAGATATGATTTGATTCTAATTATTTTAATTGTGAGTTAATTGATCCGTTTAATCAGTAAAATTAGATATTTGGAATAGAGAATAGGAAACATTATTTCATATATTCTTTTCTATTGTACAACCTTCTTGTATTATGAATAGGCTTGTAATGCATGTACAAAATTTGAGATATACACAAAACAATTTTCTCCAATATTTTTTATGTTCTATTCAGAAACATGGCATCAAAGCACGGTCATCATTGAGCCTGTCTCTTGCCTTTGGTCATCCGATTTTGGCCGGCGACCACTAGCCATCTGTTTGCTTCTTCTTTGGACCCATCGTCCTTCATTAGTTTGCTTTGATTGATTTTTCTGGGCACTATCCTTTTTTTTTTTTTTACATTGGTTATCATGTCTGAACAAAGCTCCCAGACTGAGGAATCCTCCAGCTACACATTGGCTCATGAATGGACCGAGAATCCGTTCTTCCTCCATGCCTCGGATGGCCCTGGTTCGAATTTAGTCAGCATGGTTTTGACGGGTGATAATTATGACAGCTGGTCACAAGCCATGCCCGTTGCTCTATCCGCAAAGAACAAAATAGGTTTTGTCATGGGAGATATTCCAAAACTTGAATTAACCGATGCCACATATGCCCCAGGGGTTCGCGTCAACAACATGATATTATCATGGGTCCTGAAATCCATCCACCATGATCTTGTCCCAACCTTGTTGACCACATGATTTATTGTGGATGTTTGCGCTGCTCTGTGTGAACGTTTGTCACCATCTAATGGACCTCCAATATTCCACCTCGAGAATAAATTATGCACTCTTGAACAAGGCGAAGACGACATCACTAAGTATTAAAATATTTTGCGGCGTTATTGGGATGAGCTAAACAATTTGGAACCCTTGCCGAACTGCCCTTGCGAAGCAAGGACATTGTTTGTGATGCAAGTTGAGAATCAACATCTTTATCAATTCTTAATGGGTTTAAACCCGAGGTATCCTAATGTGGTTATTCAAGTATTGCTCATGAATCCATTAGCCACTGTTGCGTGGGCTTACTCACTTATTCTTTAGGACGAATCTCAATGCACATTCACTCGACTTGTATCTCCACAGAAAACATACTGTTGACATATGGCTCCATGCGAAACATCCCGCCTCAAATGGACTTGCCACTCTCGGCTCCATCCCATAAGCACACCGAGCCCGCTTCTATTCACCTTGTAAAACGCAGCCCTGCATCACGTGCTCGTGAACGTTGTGCCCATTGCGGTATACCAGGCCATTCCCGTGATGTTTGCTTTCACATCCATGGATTTCTCGCTAATTATAAGGGACAGTGTCAGGACCAGCCTCCCACCAAGCCCTCGGATAGCAAGCTTGCCACCAATCCTAAGAACTCCTCTTCCACATCTCCACCGCCATTTACTAGTGAGCAATATAAACAAATCATGCGGTTATTCCAAGAGGTGAACATTTCCAAGGCAAATCTCACAGGTACTATTCTCGACTTGATTTCTAATTCATTAAATTCTTGCACTTAAGTTGTTGACATTGGAGCTACGAATCACATTACACATAACCTTCCTAAAATCTCTAACGAAAATCTCTAACATCGAGCCGAAACCAAGCTAAATCTCTAACGAAAATCGAATCAGATGCTTAAAATACACTGATCCTCCTTCCTTGTCATGGATAATGCCAACATCTCTCTATTTTTCAGATTGGCTCTTTTCAGACCAATCTAGACATCTAAATAAGTTTTTATTAGATACAACCGCTAATGATTCCACAAACGCATTTAAGAAGTCTCTTGAACTTCGCCATTTCCTCAAATCATCATGACCACAAAATGCACCTCCCAAACAAGCACACAAGAGGATGTTCCTGGACAATCCGATCCAGTTCTCAAACTTCCATAGCTCCAATGCCGATGTAAACAAAATGATGCAGCCAAGCTTGCTCGGCAAACCGATTCGCCTCATCACAAGCCGAAGAAAATTAGAGACATCGACCAATTACTTGATTCGAGCAAAGATAAACGAACTCAGACATGCACAAACAGAAGCTAAACTGCTCGAGGAGGTGGAAGATGCAGCAAGTACGGACTCCGGCGATCCAATCGGAAATGGCGACTGACAGAGACTTCGTGGAGGGTCGCTCAATCTTCTCTTGGAGTCGCACGAACAAAAAGAAGAAGAATAAGAAGAATTGATGAGCGGTGAGCGGTGAGCTTTAGGGGGAAAAAAGGGGAATGCGAAGGATTTTGTGAACTGGAACGATAGAGGTCATGCTAATGTACTCACTCCTGCGCAATGCGCACTCGTGACGTATGCAAAAATTTACAAATTTGACATTTTTCATTTCGTTACCGCCAAATTGTTTTTTTCTTTTTCTTTTTTATAAAAAAATTATCTCCTTTATGACGCTAATTGATATTTATGCAATTTTTTTTTTATTATAATGTGTTTGAGAGTTTTTATTTGATTAGTGTGAATGATGGAGACGTGGGACGACTGTTACATTCGGAGTGAAGTGATATAAAATGTAAAGATGGTAAATGGAAGTTCTTTATTTTATTATGGAAGTACAGGGGTATGAAAAGTAAAGTACATTCTTTCACAAATTTAACTTCTATTTGTGCAAATAATGCTTCTATAGTCTTTTGAGAAAAATTTTACAACAATTTGGTAAAAACAAAAAAAGTCTTTCGCATGTGGTGACATCTTAAATTTTTAAGCAGTAGTTATGTAAATATCATCACCGATTGTCCCTATATTTTTCCTTGAAATTCACAATCGTCGATTTAAAAAATAGTCTTTCAACTTTAACTCAATATGCAATATGATTCTTAAACTTTAATTTATTCAAAGTGATCTCTAAACTTTAGCTAAATGCGCAATATAATCCATGAGCTCTTAATTTGTTCAACATGGTCCATGGACTTTTTGGAATCATTTGTGTCATTTTCCTATGAGAAATTAATAAACCAAAATGCGATTGGTGTTTTTTTGTTCAGTAAAGAAATTAATGGAATAAATTCTAGAAAAAAAGTGATTGTCTATAATGGTACTTGTAGAATTTTTTTTTGAAAATGAAAAATTTACAAATTTCAATGAATAATATGCATCGCTCGTGACAATTCGATGTAATATCATGCAATTTGTCGACATTTTGAATATAACATTCGCCCATGGCGCAATTACATCATCCACCGTACAATCCCAATCATTGTCAAGACCATACCCCTGACTGCCTTCTCGTCCTAATTTGACTGGATGAGTTAGAGTTCCTTGAGGGGGACCATGAGGCAAGGGAATTGCAGTGCCCAAATGAAGCTCTATGTTCCAATGGCTCGTGCCCGAAACCAGCGCCCCAATTGAGGAAAGACGGGTCGCCCATCGACGATCTATGGCGGCGGCGATGACGGTAGTGGCAATGACATGGGGGCTAAATAGCCATAAGTGCTTTGCCAGATTCCCGAATATCTCGAAATCAATCAGCTTCCAATACGTGCAAAGCATGTGAAGGATCGACAGATGACCTTATTAGATTTGTCGTATAATTTAAATTCATTAAAAACTTGACTAAGAAAATGTGGCTCGATAGACTTAACACAATATCTCTCATTTCGAGGCTGAACAAATTGATATGTGCCACGACACACTTGATTTAACTTTACAGTCGATTTTTGTAATGATCATTGAATTGAATTAGATTAATCAATTCTTTTGAATGAAAATAAAACCTTTTTATTTTTTTTAAACTATCAAAGCTAATGCTTTCAAATTTATTTTTTCCGCACCTTTTAATATCCTCCATTTTCATTTCAAGGACATCGAAAAATTAAAGATCCTCTTTTGTAATAAAATTAAAGAAAATATTGTTAAGGATCGTGTGTTTTGCTAAATTCCCCATTAAGCTCGACGATGGTGGCGGGAGGCGAGAGGCGAGAGGCGAGAATGGCGGCGGTCGCCATCCACTAGTTTGCTCCGTGCATCACTTGCCACGCCTGGAGTCCCAACCGCTCTAGTAATCCTGCTCTTCCCTCGATTTTGCATTTCGTTTCCGGTTGTTTGATTGTTTTGGAAATGCGCTGTGGAATTAGATGAGTCCTTTGTTGTTTTTTTTTTTTCTGTGATTGCAACTCGATATCTGCGAAAGAACACCTCGGTGAGTTGATAGGCTGCTTGAGGGAGAGTGTTTTGATCTTTTGTGTACTTTTGGGACCTTGGCGCTAACATAGTCCATCGAACTCAACGAAAGCCTTTGCCTATGGTAATGATCGATGAAACGGAGGGCAATGTATGACAAAGTGCGCATTTTGGAGGGTGCAAATCTCTATATCTCCTTCTGTCGCGACCTCTTTTTTTCTAGCGCTCGCAATCAGGTACGGGCGCCTAAGGAGGCTAATGGCTCGGCTGAATTTATTAAGCCCGGACTCTCCCAAGTCCACCAATTCACGACTTTAATAGTTTGAGTTTTTAACCTATAAATCAATTTTTAAAATGGAGTCGCCGCTAATCGATTTGGGGTGGGTTGATTAGAAACCCAAGTGAAGTATCGGGAGAAATACTCACTCTGCGCTACCGAGAGAAATTAGGATCGGGGACTTGATTACACTAGTTAATCACTAATGCCCTTTCGGTACCTAATCTTGTTTAAACCCTGAGGTTTTTGGATGTTCGAGGGATTTTCCATGCATTTTTTGGGAGGAAAAACATTTTTGAGTATTTTCTCATTTTTTGGACATAAAAGGGATTTTTTTGGTAGTTTTGGAAAAGTACAAGTCTTTTTGGCTTTTTCTAAATTTTTTGGCTTTTTCATGAATTTTGGCTTTTTTTGGATTTTTGGCATTTTTGGAAAATATGAAATATTTTTGATTTTTTTTTTTTCAGAAAATAAAATATTTTTCTCATTTTTTAATTATTTTTCGATTTTCTGGAAAAAAACATTTTTTAATATTTTTAAAAATTTAAATTTTTTTATTTTCTTATTAAAATATTATATAATATAAAATAAGAGCCGACCCGGGTCGGATCCGCGGGTTGGGTCTGACCCGGGTCAACCCAAAAAGCGCACTCCAAGCCCACAACAAAATTGGGCCATTCCGCGTAAAACAGGCCCGGCCTAACCCGGGCCTACGAAAATGCCCGCCCGGCTTGGAAACCAGGTCGAGTCCCGGCCCGAGCGACTAAAACCCTAGGGGAACCGGGTCATTCGCCCGACCCGATTCCACCTACCTTCGCGACTCCCTCTCTGTCTCCTCTCTCAACTCGCGGCGCTGATGGAGGGGCTAGGGCGGCGGCTTGCGACGACGATGACAGCGACACAGAGGACGGCGGTGGCCGGTCGTTCGTCGGACTGGAGAGCGTGTCTCAACAACAGCAGCCGGGATCTATTTGACCGGTCGGGCCTGGGGATTAGGGCTTCACGGACAGGGGGCCGATGGCAACGACGCGGTAGACAGGGACGGCGGCCAGATCTCGAACGGAAAAGCGGCGGCGAGTGGTGGTGAGCAGCGGTAGATACCTGGCTGCAGCAATGGGACGACGAGGTGGCGGTGGCGGTGACAGAAGGTAACGACGGCAGTGGGCCTTCAACCTTCGCGGATCTGGAGCGGCGTCGGCCACGACTCGAGGTGGCGTCGGGGCAAGGGACCTCCTCCGATCTCCTCTTTTCTCCGGCCTACTTACTCAGATCTGGACGGCGTCGGGGCAAAGCTCGGGGCGGCATTAGTGGGTCGGTCGCAGCATGGCGTCGGGGCGAGGAACAGCAGCAGCGGAGCAGCGGTCGATGGCGTCGGGAGGGACGGCAGCGACGACGGGTCCTCGGCTTCTCAGATCTAGCACTTTTCTCTCCGATTCCCCTCTCACTCAGGCCAGATCCGAGCCTCCACCGGCCGGATCTAACCTCCTCGGACTCGCTCGCCGGCGGCCTCCCCCGAAGTCTCTCAGTGGGAGGTCAGCCGAGCTCGCGACCCGAGTTCTCTCTCGCTCGCTCTTCAATTCCTCCCCCGAAGTCTCTCAGTGGGAAGATCTCGGAGCTCGCTCGTGCCGTTCGTTGACGGAGGTGCTCCTCTATTTATAGGCGAGGAGGAGGCCGGTCGACGGAGGTTCGGCCGTCGGCTCTCGCACGCCGACCGGCCCTGGGTGCGGCTGAACCGGCGTCAAATCTTCCCCCTTCCGAGCTTATCCAGTGAAGCGTGCTCGGCATTGATGGCGCCCGAGATCTTATCCTCTCCGGCCGACGTTGGCCTACTCCTCTCGGCCGTAGGCCGTCCTTTGCGCGCGTCGTCGTCTTCTGCGCGCGTGAACTACGAGAGGCGGAGAAAGAAGGAGCGAGGAAGAAGAAGAGGGAAGAAGAAGAAGGAAGGGGTGGGGCCAAGCCGCACGAGCCCACGTGAAGAAAAGGGGGCTGCTGTTTTTGTTTTTCTTTTCTTTTGTTTTTACTATTTTTTGTTGCTTTTGTTATTTGTTATTTATTATCTAAAAAATAAAAGAAATTAAGACCTAATTAAACCTAATCAAAATTTTAGGTGTCACAACTGCCCTTCTTTGAAGGTGAGTTCGGAGAGGTTGCATTCAAAGACAAACTGATAGCTAAATTTTGTCTATACATATGCAATAGATTATATGATATTTAGGACCTAGTGTCCTATGCAGAAAATGAGCAATATAACATTGCATATACTAAGACAGATAAGAAGATACCTATAGTTACTTACCGGGAGTGAGTGAGATAGGGTGTGAACCCCGAGTTTTGGCAAGTATCAAGGCGTCATCTTACCTGGTGATATGAGGAGATTGCTTTTCCAAGGCTCGAACCATTCTTCGGTCACCTGTTAAAACAATCAATGATTTGTCTAGGACCCGAATCTTTCTTCGGTCGCCTTGACGGGAGATCGCTCTTCGGGACCCGAACCATTCTTCGGTCGCGTTGTGACGGTTTGAGACCATTCTTCGCTCTTCCAGGACTGAACCATTCTTCGGTCACCTGTTAAAACAATCCATGATTTGTCTAGGACCCGAACCTTTCTTTGGTCGCCTTGACGGGAGATGCACCGACCTTTCTCAGGGCATCTCATTTGCGGGTGCCTGATTTGTATTGAGGACACCGTTGGTACCCGACCTTTCTCGGGAGATGCGCCGACCTTCTCTCGAGCATCTGTTTTGTTGGGGTGTCGACTTGTCAAAGACATTTGGTTGGAACCCGACCTTTCTCGGGAGGATGCACCGACCTTTCTCGGGGCATCGATTTGTGGGGCGTCGACACGTCGAAGACACCAGTTGGAACCCGACCTTTCTCGGGAGGATGCGCCGACCTTTCTCAGGGCATCGATTTGTGGGGCGTCTGACTTCTGTCGAAGACACCAGTTGGAACCCGACCTTTCTCGGGAGGATGCGCCGACCTTTCTCAGGGCATCGATTTGTGGGGCGTCTGACTTCTGTCGAAGACACCAGTTGGAACCCGACCTTTCTCGGGAGGATGCGCCGACCTTTTTAGGGCATCGATTTGTGGGGCGTCGACTTCACGTCGAAGACACCGGTTGGAACCTGACCTTTCTCGGGAGGATGCACCGACCTTTCTCAGGGCATTGATTTGTGGGGCGTCTGACTTCTGTCGAAGACACCAGTTGGAATCCGACCTTTCTCAGGAGGATGCGCCGACCTTTCTCAAGGCATCAATTCTGGAAGATACCTGGACATTCACAAGCATATCAAAGAGTACCTGGATATTCACAAGTATTAACATGAATGATATTTGGGCCTTTGCGGGGCGTCGAAATGGGTATTTGGCTGACCATAGGCATTGAAGGGGTATTTGGATGATCATAATTATGAATTCTTGGGGGATACTTGGACATTTGCAAGTAATACCTGGACGATCACAGGTACAAACTCTTTGGAGGTATCTGGATGATCACAAGCATCGAAGGGGTACCCGGACGATCACGGGTACAAACTATTTGGGGATACCTGGATGATCACAAGGGTATGGACGATCACGGTACAAACTCTTGGGGATACCTGGATGATCACAAGTATCGAAGGGGTACCTGGACGACCACAGGTACAAACTCTTGGGGATACCTGGATGATCACAAGTATCGAAGGGGTACCTGGACGACCACAGGTACAAACTCTTTGGGGATACCTGGATGATCACAAGTATCGAAGGGGTACCTGGACGATCACAGGTACAAACTATTTGGGAAGAATCAAGGCATACCTGAGATATTCGTGTGGAAATATCGAGGATGGGTCTTGCATATACGTGAAGGTCTCTCACCTCCACGGTAATTGAGAATATTGAGGACGTGCCTCACATATTCATGAAGGTCTCTCACCTCCTGGTAATGGGAATGTCGAGGCGTACTGGGATATTCATGAAGGTTTTCACCTCCTGGTAATTGGGAATATCGAGGGCGTGCCCCACATATTCGTGAAGGTCTCTCATCTCCTGGTAATTGAGAATATTGAGGGCGTACTTGAGATATTTGTGAAGGTCTCTCACCTCCGATAAAGGGAATATCGAGGACGCACAGGATATTCGTGAAGGTCTCCCACCTCCTGGTAATTGGGAATATCGAAGGCGTACCTGAGATATTCGTGAAGGTCTCTCACCTCCTGGTAATTGAGAATATTGAGGACGTGCCTCACATATTCATGAAGGTCTCTCACCTCCTGGTAATAGGGAATATCGAGGGCGTACCTTGGATATTCGTGAAGGTCTCTCACCTCCTGGTAATTGGGAATATCGAGGGCGTACCTTAGATATTCGTGAAGGTCTCTCACCTCCTGGTAATTGGGAATATCGAGGGCGTGCCCCGCATATTCGTGAAGGTCTCTCACCTCCTGGTAATTGGAAATATCGAGGGCATACCTGAGATATTCGTGAAGGTCTCTCACCTCCTGGTAATTGGGAATATCGAGGGCGTACCTTAGATATTCGTGAAGGTCTCTCACCTCCTGGTAATTGGGAATATTGAGGACGTGCCTCACATATTCATGAAGGTCTCTCACCTCCTGGTAATGGGGAATATCGAGGGCGTACCTTGGATATTCGTGAAGGTCTCTCACCTCCTGGTAATTGGGAATATCGAGGGCGTACCTTGGATATTCGTGAAGGTCTCTCACCTCCTGGTAACATAAACTTGAATGTAGCACGAGGCTTACGGATGGCCGCAGGCACTCAAAGGGCTAGAACACCCGGATAGCCACAGGTGTACAAAAATCTTGGGATACTTGGATGAACACAAGTATTTAATGATACAACCTGGGACCATTCAGTTGGTCTAAGTGTAAGAAAGCATACCTGGGTAGGCGCAGGCACACAAAGCAGTGGAATGCTTGAACAGCTGCTATTATTTGGGGACAACTTGGGCAAGCTGGGTGTCATAAAAAGGAAGTACCTGGACAATGGTGGGTACTTAACGATATGGGGATACCTAGACAGCAGTAGGTATTCCAAGAGATACTTGGTCAGTCACAAGTATCAATGCTCTGAGGACAACTCGAACAGGTCGAGTGTCAGGAAAGGGGAGTATCCGAACGGTGACCGGTACTCAAAGACAATAGGGATACCTAGACAATAGTAAGCACCCAAACTCAAGGGACGACTCGAATAGGTCGAGTGTCAAGAAGAGAGTACCTAGACAGTGGTAGGTACCTTAAGATAAATGTGGATAGGGATATGCTTACCTAGCAATATCTCTGATTTCTGAGAGTATGTCTGCTATTTGCACAATATGCACACATGATTGTATATGCTGTAAATTCATGAGTTCAAATGAGATTCATGATAATTTTGTCGGTTCGCATCTTTTGATTTCCCGGGGAAGATTTTGAAAGACAACTTTCATTTAGAATGTAGATGTCTTGAGCATGCTAGATGAGGGACTTTCGGTCTGAAAGACTTTCTGCTCACTCTCATGGAAAAGGCTATCCCGACCATTGATGGGGATTCATAAGGACCACACATTCTCACTGTCATCATGTCAGCAGGGGTCTGAGTATTCTCGCAAACGGTACGACTTTACCAATGTGAGAGGTCTTTGTTGAAACTGTGATGAGCTCTTAGTCAGTGGCTCATCGAAGGGGACCATCAAGGTTGAAGCTGATGGACGAAAAATGTTGCATGATCATCTCCGGGTTTACAAGTCAAGAACCCTGCGAAAAGAGATAGAGTAATCTTGCTCGTACTTCTCCGAGCGATGCTTATAGACATATGAAATCCTGCATTAATTGAAGTGCCCCTAGTCTTAAGAGACTTTTACAATGGGATGCAATGTAGGCTTGATTCATGTGTAAAAAGGTAGAGCTGGTGATTGCCTTGGCATTTGTCACCAGTCTTTCTTCTCACTGTTAAATGGAGGTTCTATGGACCACAACAACAACATTTTCTTGGCTGCATTTTTGACTAGGGGGCATTGGCCTTGCTTTTACCTGCACACCGCTTTTTCATGCCCCTATTTTTATTCCAGTTCTTCATTTATGGACATTGACCTTGCTTTTACCAGGTACATCTTTTTTTTTTATGCCCATGTTTTTCATTTTTGTTGCTTGAGAGCTGATCTTGACAAGTTCAAGCAAACGCCTTTGTTAGACTATTGAGTCTTCATCTTTTGCCAGCGCTTTTGATTATGTTGCTCAAACGGCAGTAGCTTCTGCTTTGCCTCCATGTGAGGGTGAATTTACAGACTCAATTGAGTTGTACAATAGATACAAGTGCGTAAAGAAAGAATTGCTCTTCATGACTCTAGGGCACTTAAATTAATATGAGTGTTCATATGCAATAAAGACACCCAAAGATTAATGCAAGTGCGAGCAAGAAAATTTCTATCTCTCTTCTCACCTTGTGATGCTGTTTCGCTTCTAATATGCCCCGGTGTAGGGGTTGTTCTTGACGGGGGTATGAGAGAAGCTTCACCAATGTATGGGGCTCAATGGGGTGAGTGATGGAATGCCTCTCACTATTTTGGTTATCGTACCATTCGCGAGAGAACTCTTTACCCCGCAGCCATGGAATCTTCTCGCACTCATCTCACAAGTGTATAGATGGGGGACTGTGTGTAGGATATGGCTTGCCTTTCATCATTCTGACGCGCCTCATCCAGCATGCTCAATGAATCTTGTATTCTTCACTTAGTTGTCTATTCTAATAATCCTTGATGGAATCAGTGATTTAGACAGACAAAATCATCATGCAAAAATCCATTTAGAAAAGGCATGCAACATTTTAATCATGAGAGAGTTTGTACTCTTCAAAACAAATGAATGGCTTTTGCTCAAAAAGACCTTGTTGACAACTTTAGGGTTAACATAATGGTTTTCCAAATATGTTAGATTTTGACCATCAAAAGGGTTATTCGCAAATGGATGCCAATGGTTGTCCTTATTGATTCGGGATATGACACATGAATGATCAGCCAAGGATTGGGAATATGATCGGGCATCTCTGTTTTTACCCCGTAGAGGAGAAGATGAAAATGGATCAATCAGTCGGGGCCAAAATCAAATGTGAGTTGAGGCCTGAAGGATTTTCTGTCATTTGCTTTGGCGATAGTTGAGACGCCATTTCATTTGGGAGAGTTTGTCATGCCTCTCATTGATTTATTATCTTTGTTTTTACAACAAGACATGCTTCTCGTTGATTTGTTAATCTTGCAACAACAAACAAGAGGGAATGTGTTAGTCATGAACTCTTTCAAGAGTCGAATAACTGGAATCGATACAACTTTACCCTTCACTGGTTTGCAGATGATTGGGTGAACCTGAAGTGAGAAGGGGGACACGAAGTCCTATGTCCCTTGTTTCGTTAGGTCAATTATTCTCTGAATTAGCTCCTAGATGACATGTCCTTCTTTATACGGAGTCAGGTGAATTTGATGTAGGTCATTCCCATGTATTAGCTTGGCCAATATTGATTTGTCTAACCATCAAATTTGGCTCTTGAATCCTGGTGCTTCCTGCCAATAGGGGAATATGTCAAAAGTGAATTCAAAGAAGGGGAGTATTGGAAACGATACCAAATTACTCTTCTCCAAAGTTTGTATTTGCTGACTCCTGATGATGTTTGAATGTCGATGACAGCCTTTTCGTCTTGGCATAGTTTGACATTTCTTTCGATTGGCCTTCCTCACTTGTGACCATGTATGCATGATTGTTGGTCGTTGATTCATCTTCAACGCCTTCCTTTCGTGGAATTTCTCCTTCTGTCTTTGACTATAGCAGCATTGAGCAAAGTCGTGTACTTCAAGCTTCTATGGAACCTGAGATGGACAATCAAAACTTCCAATTCTCTAATGGCAATCACTTCTTGGGAGAGTATGCGTCTGAATAGGAAGTCAGGCTTTTAGGTCCTCATTTCGAATAGGGGCTAGAGACCGCTTCAACCTGTCGGATTTTTCCCGTTGACAGTAGCCAATTCAAAGAAAGAGAAAAGATCCCCTCCTTGTGCTTCTGGGCTTGTTGAAGCTGGAAGTCCTGTTGATGAAACCACGGCATCTAGTTGCTCAGGCATGTTGTGGGGAAAAGATGTTTGCTCTGGCTTGTGAAGGAGTTGGGCGGGGAGCAAGGCGGAGTGATTCCAACCATATGCCCGTACCTATTACATCCCTATTTTTCGAGCTCTTGGGAACGGACATTAATTTTAAAATTATATTCAGAGAATAAAACTTACCCTCTTTTGGTGTAGGATGATTCTTTCTATTTGCCCCTGTTTTCTTGGCATGGTGTCTTTGAATTTGGCAAGTTTACCTGATGTGCTGGCTTCAAATGCCCCTTTTGTCACACTAAGTCAAAGGGACGGGAATGATCTTCGAGACATGAAGTGAGTGAGTCGAAAGACAAACATGATTAAATTTATCATCTTTTTTGAAAGATTTTGGTGATGAAGTATTTTTTATTTTCAAAATATGTATTGGGGAGAAAAAGCATGAGGAAGCCTAGCTCTCAAGTATTCTCCTTGGATGATATTTTTTTTTTTTTTCATGGTTGGATAGCATCATAGGGCTGGTTTGGGATACCGCCTCATGCTCTCAAAATATTTTCAACTTTATTTAATAGGTGGATTTACATTTTGGAAAAGTGTTTTCAAAAGTTAGTTCCTCAAGCGGAACTGATGTTGAAAATAAAAACAAGCCAGACTTAAGAAAGATGTACAAGTTCCCACGTAGGGGAATTATGAAAGGAAATTAAAAAGGTTCTACTCGAGCGGGCCTGCACCCATTTCCCCTTATGGTCCTTCATTGATGGTGTCCATGAAAAGGTCTCCAAACATGGTGGTCATGTCATCCGGTCCTTCTTTCTCTATTGCTAAGGGTGGCACTTCATTGCCTCGAATAATATCCGGCCTTCACCAGCCCTTGATGAATGTCATCGGTATGTGCTTTGACATTTCGCTCCGACTATCTTCAAAGCGAATACCGTATTTACTTTGTCGGTGTGATCAGGGAGTGAATTGTTCTGGAATGAGAAAGCTTTAGTGTCTAACAGGTTCTGGATTCGACTCTTGAGGGCAAAGCACTCATCAGTCGAATGCCCCACTTCTTCCATGTGATAGTCACATATCTTTGACGGGTCATAGTTGGAAAAACTTTCAGCGTTGGGTCGTTTTGGCTCAATCGAAAGGAGGTTCTTCTTTCGGAGGATTGCCAGTACTTGTGATGGAGTTCCAGGAAGAGGAGTAAATTGTCTCTTGTTGTTGTAACGCTGAGATGGCTGACGGCTGGTGGTCTGTTGCTGTCTTGCACTCGTCTGAATTGTTGGAGAATGATTGTAGGTTGCATTGACATCTACTAGGGGTTCTTTATCTTTCTTCATGCTGAACTTGCCCGTGGGTGCAGGTTCAGTGAACCAACCATCCTTCAACCCTATCTCGATTTGCTCCCCTACTGGAATGAGTTGATTAAATGATTCGGCGATCGTGGTTACCATTCGATTATCGTACTCGTAAGGGAGGGTTTTGATAAACATCTTTCTCAGCTCGAAATCGGTTAGTTCAGGACTGATTTGGGCGGCCAGATTCCTCCATCGGATAGTATATTCTTTGAACGATTCGTGCTTTTTCTTTTCGGTACGCTCAAGATCCTCACGAGAAGGGGTAATATCCATTATGAACTTATACTTGCTTGAGGAATGCCTCACTCACTTCGCTCCATGTTTCGAGGAGATTCATGTTCTTTGTAATGTACCACCTCGGGCGGGGCCTATTAGACTTGATTGGAACAACTTGGATCATTAATGGTGCATTATTAACGTATTGGGTCATTCGAACCAAGTACATTTGCAAATGAGCCCTAGGACAAGTCGTTCCATTGTACTTCTCAAACTCAGGCATTTTGAATTTTTCCGGCATTTTGACATTGGAATAAATGGAGAGATCCGTCAAAGTAGGATCTTGGAGGCCTTGTAGTTGTTTCAGATTTCTCCTCAAGCTTTTCGAGGCGTTTGTCATGCTCAGTTTTAGACAAACTGCCTGGCCTAGCTTTCTCGATCATGGCTGGGTGCGGATCATCCTCCAATTCGGGTATGTTATCGTCGGTATCTCCACCTTGATCACCCTAGTAGATGATTGTGGCAACAATACCTCGATTGAGGCCGGGGCGGGAGTGAGTTTTCCTGGATGGAGTCTATCTCGCTTTGAAAGTTGTTGAAGCACATTGAAGACTTGCTTCATTTCACTTTCCATGACCGCAATACGACTTGGTACATTTTCTTCGGCCATTCTTGCTCTTGCTTTTGAACGAGTTTGGATCGGCGAACGTTGACGTTCCGTGATTACCTTAGTCATGAGTAAACAAATGTGTGTGAATACAAGGCGTAAATAGGGGGTCAATCCATGATGACAACCTAATCCTACTATTTTTGTTTATTCATAAAAAGGTAGAGGATTTCCTAAACATAGATTGAAAAAGGGCACGTGGCATGTTAACATGAGCTAAAAAGATATTCAATTTGAAAGGCGAAGAAAGCATGAGTTGCAACAAATTTTGAAAAATGTTCCTATCCCATTTTTTTGAGGCAAATGAAAATTCTTGCGGAAAAGAATTTTGTAACATGCTTGAGAATAAAAACATCAACTGAAAATAATTTTTTTGCAAAAGTTTTTTTTTTTTTTAACTTTATAACAATTACTTTCAAATTTAAATGACCGTGGTATTAAATCCTAGACTAATCATGGACCACTCGATATATACAGGAAGGTAAGTAAATTACAAAAATAAAAACTTACTTCACATGAGAAAATTGATGGTAATCACATAGACATGCGCATGATATGTGCGGCTCGATTTCTAACCGAGAAGGTTTGTTGAGATTAAAATGATATCCGCCCGTCGCAGTCTCGCGTTAGAAAGCATACCCTCCTAACCTCGGCTAAGAAATTCGGGAAAAGAAAGGCAACCTCTACATCGTATCTTTCTTAACAAGAAAGTCTCGCGTTCGAGGTCGTATCTTTCTTAACACCATCCTAGAAATCCTATGGCGGCCTTGAATTGGGTCCGGCGGCCGGGTTGTGTGTGCCATGTGTAGTGCTAAAACATTAAAGCATGCACAACAATTTATAGTCACAAGATAATCTATTTTAAGCAAAATTAAAATAAATTTCTAAGTTTTCACCTGCATGAAAAAAAAACCTAAGTCGAAAAAGAATTTAAACAAAAGACAAAAATGGCCTAAGTCCTCAAAGCAATATTTCCCCCAGGATTGCAAGAGGATTATTTCTTAAATTTGTCGCCACTATGAGCTTGGGCCGATTTGTTCTCTTCGTGGGCTTTGTCGCGACCTCTTTTTTTCTGGCGCCCGCAATCGGGTACGAGCGCCTAAGGAGGCTAATGGCTCGGCTGAATTTATTAAGCCCGGACTCTCCCAAGTCCACCAATTCACGACTTTAATAGTTTGAGTTTTTAACCTATAAATCAATTTTTAAAATGGAGTCGCCACTAATCGATTTGGGGTGGGTTGATTAGAAACCCAAGTGAAGTATCGGGAGAAATACTCACTCTTGCGCAACCGGAGAGAAATTAGGATCGGGGACTTGATTACACTAGTTAATCACTAATGTCCTTTCGGTACCTAATCTTGTTTAAACCCTGAGGTTTTTGGATGTTCGAGGATTTTCCATGCATTTTTGGGAGGAAAAACATTTTTGAGTATTTTCTCATTTTTGGACATAAAAGGGATTTTTTTTTTGGTATTTTTGGAAAATACAAGTCTTTTTGGCTTTTTCTGAATTTTTGGCTTTTTCATGAATTTTGGCTTTTTTGGATTTTTGGCATTTTTTGGAAAATATGAAATATTTTTGATTTTTGATTTTTTCAGAAAATAAAATATTTTTATCATTTTTTAATTATTTTTCGATTTTCTGGAAAAAAACATTTTTTTAATATTTTTCAAAATAAAAATTTTTTTATTTTCTTATTAAAATATTATATAATATAAAATAAAAGCCGACCCGGGTCGGATCCGCGGGTTGGGTCCGACCGGGTCAACCCAAAGGAGGCCCGCTACGCGGGCCCGACTTTTTCTTTTTTTTTTTCCAAGGGACCCAAGCCCACAACAAAAGGCCCTTCCGCGTATAAATATATATATAAATGCACAAACGGGGATTAACCCGGGCCTACGAAAATGCCCGCCCACGAAACCCGTCCGCCCAGCGACTAAAACCCTACCGGGTCATCCGCCCGACCCGATTCCACCTAGCCCGCGTTCCCTCTCTATCTCCTCTCTCAACTCGCGGCGGATGGTTGGGTTAGGGCGGCGGCTTCGACGACGAGCGACCCGAGGTGGGGCGGTGGCCGGTCATTCGTCGAGAACCGGAGGCGTGTCTCAACAACGGCGCGGCCGGGATCTATTTGACCGGCGGGGATTAGGGCTTCACGGACGGGGGCCGGCGGCGGACGCGGTGTGGGGACGGCGGCGAGATCTCGAACGGAAAAGCGGCGAAGAAGTGGTGGCGAGTGGCGGTAGATACCGGCTGCGGCAATGGGACGACGAGGTGGCGGTGGCGGTGGCGGTGACGAAGGTAACGGCGGCGGTGGGCCTTCAACCTTCGGGACGTCGGAGGGGCGTCGGCCACGTGGATGAGGTGGTGTCGGCAAGGTGACCTCCTCCGATCTCCTCTTTCTCCGGCCTACTTACTCAGATCGGGCAGGGGTAGTCGGGGGCAAACTCGGGCGGCATTAGTGGGTCGAGTTTCGGCATGGCGTCGGGCGATGGCGTCGAGAGGGGCAACGCTGGTCGATTTCCGGATTCGGGCGGGACGGATCTCGACCCTCCCTCCTCGGATCTTCTCTCGCTCGATCTAGCACTTTTCTCTCCGATTCCCTCTCACTCGGGCGAGATCCGAGCCTCCACCGGCCGGATCGACCTCTCGGACTCGCTCGCCGGCGGCCTCCCCCGAAGTCTCTCAGTGGGAGGTCAGCCGAGCTCGCGACCCGAGTTCTCTCTCGCTCGCTCTTCGATTCTTCCCCCGAAGTCTCTCAGTGGGAAGATCTCAGAGCTCGCTCGTGTCTTCGTCGATGGAGGTGCTCCTCTATTTATAGGCGAGGAGGAGGCCGGTCGACGGAGGTTCGGCCGTCGGCTCTCGCACGCCGACCGGCCCCGGGGTGCGGCTGAACCGGCGCCAAATCTTCCCCCTTCCGAGCTTATCCGGTGAAGCGTGCTCGGCATTGATGGCGCCGAGATCTTATCCTCTCCGGCCGACGTCGGCCTACTCCTCTCGGCCGTAGGCCGTCCTGCGCGCGTCGTCGTCTTCTGCGCGTGAACTACGAGAGGCGGAGAAAGAAGGAGCGAGGAAGAAGAAGAGGGAAGAAGAAGAAGGAAGGGGGTGGGGCCAAGCCGCACGAGCCCACGTGAAGAAAAGGGGGCTGCTGTTTTTGTTTTTCTTTTCTTTTGTTTTTACTATTTTTTGTTGCTTTTGTTATTTGTTATTTATTATCTAAAAAATAAAAGAAATTAAGACCTAATTAAACCTAATCAAAATTTTAGGTGTCAACACCTTCCCCGATTGCTGCAAATGTTCGCTTGATGTGTTTCGGTGGTCCTATCTTTCCTATCATTCAAAGTGTCCTATCATTCGGTGTCTACCATGGTATTGTAGTCCTTGTATTCATCAACCGTTACGGCCAAAAAGGGATTCCAAATTCGGGTTTTGAAGGCAGTTTTAACAAGTAACAAAGTAATAGATTGCAAAGTGTGAGAAGTTAAGTATAAGCTAAGCATTGCAACGACTACGGATAGATGAAGTGCATTTTGACTGGCAGGTCTAAAAGTGCATTTTGAATGGCAGGTCTAACTTCTAACAGCTCATGAGGACCTCCACCTTAGATAGATAAATACTGGGCCATGAAATGTCCCACTTGACCAGGTAAGATGCATATTGAAATCTGAATGGGTGACCAAAGGCAATTGTTGACACCTAACATTTTAATTAGGTTTAATTAGGTTAGGTTTTAGATAACAAAAACCAAATAAGTAGCAAAAAGAACAAAAAAATAGTAAAAACAAAAGAAAAGAAAACAAAAGCAACCCCCCATTTTCTTCACGTGGGCTTGTGCGGCTTGGCCCCACCCTCCTTCTCTCTCCTTCTTCCCTCTTCTTCTTCCTCGCTCCATCTTTCTCCGCCTCGTAGTTCACGCGCGGTGGCCGCGACGCGCGCTGGGACGGCCTACGGCCGAGGGAAGTAGGCCGACGTCGCCGAGAGGATAAGATCAGCGCCATTAATGCAAGCGAGCCACTGGAAAGCTCGATGGGACACCGATTTGGCCGAGCGAAACCGGTGGGTAAGCCGGAGGCCGGCGACCGAACCCTCCGTCGACCGGAGTTCCTTCGCCTATAAATAGGTGGGCAAGCATCGTCGGAGGGTGTGGCGAGCTCGGAGATCCTTCACCGAGAGACATCGGGAAGGGTTGAAGGGCGAGCGCAGGGAGAGAGCTCGAGTCGCGAACTCAGCCTCGCCTTCCACCGAGACTTCGGGAAGGCGGCGGCGAGTGACTTCGAGAAGGTCAGATCCGGCCGGTGGAGGCTCTGATGGAGGCCCGAGTGAGGAGAAATCAAGGCCGAGGAGGGTCCGGCCGAGTAGATCTGGTTTTTTTTTTGCGGCATTTGTTGCCGCGGACGCCGTACGCAGCCGTTCGCCTCGCCTCCCGACGCCGTTGCTTCGACGGCTTGTTGCTTTGTGCCCCACCCGCGAAGCCGTTGCCGTGATCGGTCCGCCGACGCCGCGCCAGATCGGGAAACCGAGTTGCCCAGCCACCACCATCCGGACGCCATCGCCACGAACAGGTAGTGTTACCGCCACCGCCGCCGTTGCCGTCGCCATAGTTTCCCCCCCTCCGCAGTCCAACCCTCGTCACTACTGTCACTGTCGCCGCCGTCGCCGTTGCCGCCGCCGTTGCCGTCGCCGTCGTCCCCGCTGTTGTGCCTCGGCGCCGCGATTCGGGAACCCTAGGGTTCCCGATTTTCCGGGTCGCGACCTCGGGTTGTCGGGTCGGACCCGGATCGGGAACCGGGTAGGGATTCCGCAAATTGCGGGGGCGGCGGAAGACCGAGTCGCGATTCGAGCCGGATCCGGTAGGGTTTGCAAAGAGCCGAGTCGCGGAGCGGGTCGTGGACCCGAGTCGTCGGGCCGGGCGGGCGTTCCCAAACGCCCGGCCACGGCGTTGTTTTAGCAAGTAAAAAAATAAAAATAAAAAGGAGATGAAAAATCCGAGTCGGGCCCGCATCGCAGCCCGTCCGCGTTTGGTCGCCGACTGGCCGGACCCAACCGCATGATCCGACCCGGAGTCGGTTTTTATTTTATTATTTTAATATAAAATAATAAATATTTTATTTCAAAAAAATCAAAAAGTGTTTTATTTTCAAAAATACAAAAAAATGTTTTAATTTCCAGAAAAATCGAAAAATATTAAAAATTGTTGAAAAATGTTTTATTTTCTAAAAAAATCGAGAAAATCAAAAAATAATTTATTTTCCAAAAATATCAAAAAATATTAAAAATATTTTATTTTTCAAAAAATCAAAAAATCAAAAAAATTTCATATTTTCCAAAAAAAAGCCAAAAAATTCAGAAAAAGCCAAAAAGACTTGTATTTTTCCAAAAATACCAAAAAACCCCCAAAAATCCCTTTTGTGTCCAAAAAATTAGAAAAAGACTCAAAAAATGTTTTTCCTCCAAAAAATGCATGGAAAATCTCTCAAAAAATCCAAAAAGCCTTAGGGTTTAAACAAGATTAGGTACCGAAAGGGCATTAGTGATTAACTAGTGTAATCAAGTCCCCGATCCTAGTTTCTCTGGGTTGCGCAGAGTGAGTATTTCTCCCGATACTCACTTGGGTTTCTAATCAACCCACCCCAAATCGATTAGTGGCGACTCCATTTTAAAAATTGATTTATAGGTTAAAAACTCAAACTATTAAAGTCGTGAATTGGTGGACTTGGGAGAGTCCGGGCTTAATAAATTCAGCCGAGCCATTAGCCTCCTTAGGCGCTCGTACCCGATTACGGGCGCCGAAAAAAAGAGGTCGCGACTTGACTTGGCGACTCCTGGGACCATTTTTGAGGACTTAGGCCATTTCACCTTTGTTTAAATGCTTTATTGACTTTAGGTTTTTTTCTTTTGTGCAGGGTAATAGCTTATAGTTTTTATTCTGTTAAAATAAAATGTTTTTGTGATTATAAACTGTTGTGCATGTTTTACTGTTTTAAACACTACACATGACACACACAACCCGGCCGCCGGATCGGGCCGCCATAGGGATTTCTAGGATGGTGTTAAGAAAGATACGACCTCGAACGCGAGACTGCGATGTAGAGGTTGCCTTTCTTTTCCCGAATTTCTTAGCCGAGATTAGAGGGTATGCGCTAACGCGAGACGCGACGGGCGGATATCCTTTTAATCTCACCAATCCTTCGAGTTAGAAATCGAGCCGCACATCCTATCTCGTATGTCTTTGTGCTTGCCATTTTATTTAAAAAGCGAAGTGATTTCTTTACTTTTACTTAGTCTTTTCGGCTCATGGCAAAATAGGGTTGTGTATTTCCCTTCCTTATATGCGATGGGAAGATTTGATATCCGCTTCATTCCTACCCCAAAGAGAGAGCTTCTCGATGGTGGAAGCAGTTAGATCAACTCGGCCAAGAGTGCGTCAAATCAAGAATCGGTCATCTCCTCCCATTGCTCCAAATCAATATCCACTCGGGGTCATGCAAGCACTACCACATTTCTGGTGCCTCAAACATCCACCTTCATGTTCGGCAAATTTGAACGACTCCGACTTTAGAAGAGTACGTCTCGCCATAGGAATGCCCCCGGGAAGCGAGCTTGTCAAGCCAATCGGCATTGACCCCGTGGTTAGTCTATCACGGTTTCTAAAAATCATTCGGTAAGAGAAATTGTTCAAGCCAACAATAATGCTTTTCCGCTATCATCTTTAATCGAATGCTTTGAAAATCAATGACCCAAAAGCCAAGATCTTCCTCTTAGCATTCTTTGGTTTTATTATCTTTCCCCATCGAAAGAATGCTATAGATCCTTCAATCACATGGGTGATAAATCAAGTCATTTTTGGAGCAGGATATGTGAATATGGTTTTAGCCAAACCGTTTTTATCCCTTAATCGTTTCAAGGACCAAAAAAGAAAAAATCATGAGGGCCACTCCAGAAATTTTACAAATGTGGTTCTTTTCCCATATCAAAGGATTTGGGCACCTCATGCAAATATTTGAAATCGACGAGTTTAAACACCCATTGCAAAAGTTTCAAATCTTGGAAAAATATTCTCCCAATGAAGAGTATTCTCGATGGATTAACTTGCTAAAAAACCCGGTTCCTGAGACATTCCTATGGCGAGCTAAATGGTTCATTGTAGGAGAGGCGCGCTTTGCGCTTAATTATTACAACCCCATCCCGTTGCTGGGCCTCTCCGGAGCTACCTCATATTATCCATATAGGGTGGCTCGTCAGTACAGGGTCCTTCAAGAAGTCCCGCCACCACTCAAATCATGATTGTTCCGAATCTTTTTCACCCGTACGGACTACAACTACTTGGAGGAGATCCGCATAATTCAGAACGCATGGAGTAGATGTCACACTGAAAAGATCGTCGTGCCTGCATAAGGTTAAAGGAACAAGAAAAAGTTCATCATGCATCAACATTCTACATCCTCAACCATATAATTCCCAAGGAGTTGCAACCGGTAATCCCCGATGTAGTTGATAAACTTACCCTACAAGGGCGAATCGAATCTCTTGAAAAGAGCTTGGAGACCAGCAAGAGACACGTATCGAAGTTAGTACGAAGAAGCAAGCGGCTTCACAAGACTGGAGCTTCCCATCGCATATAAAATGGGCAGCGGGACTTTTGTTGTGAATATTCCTAATGTTAATATCTAGGGTCGTTTTGACTTGTGTAAAAAGCCCTTTTGGCATTGTATAAATCTCCTGCTAATAAATAAAAATGACGTGACCCTTGCCATGGGCCAGTGTTCCATATGTTTCCTGGCTTACGTTCTCTCCATTCTCTTTTATGCAGGTAATCACACCATAGTCGTATTCGCCAAATCCAAAAGATAGAATGGCCGAAGAAAATGTACCAAGCCGTGTCGATATTATGGAAAGTGAAATGAAGCAAGTCTTCAATGTTCTTCAACAACTCTCAAAGCAGATAGATTCCATCCAAGGCAAATTGGCTCCCGCCCCAGCCTCAATCGAAGTATTGTTACCGCAATCGTCTACCCGAGGTGATCAAGGAAGAGATATCGATGATAACATGCCCGAATTGGAGGAGGATACGCACCAAATCGTAGTCGAGAAAGCAAAGCCCAACAGTTTGTCTAAGACTGAACATGACAAACGCCTTGAGAAGCTTGAAGAGAGGCTAAAGCAATTGCGGGGCCTTCAAGATCCTACTCCAACAGACCTCTCCATCTACTCTAAGGTCAAAATGCCGGAAAAATTCAAAATGCCCGAGTTCGAGAAGTACGATGGCACGACCCGCCCAAGAGCTCACTTGCAGATGTACTTGGTTCGAATGACCCAAGACGTTAATAATGAACCTTTAATGATCCGGTTGTTTCTTACTCAAGCTCGATAGGTCCCGCCCGAGGTGGTACATCAAAAAGAACATAAACCTCATCGAGACATGGAGTGAAGCAAGTGAAGCATTCCTCAAACAAGACAAATTCATAATGGACATTACCCCTTCGTGAGGATCTTGATCGCACTGAGAAGAAAAAGTAGGAATCTTTCAAAGAATATGCTATTAGGTGGAGGAATCTCGCGCCCCAGATCAGTCCCGAGCCAACCGACTTTGAATTGAGAAAATGTTCATCAAAACCTCCCTTTTGAATACCGCAATCGGATGGTGACTACGATCGTTGAATCATTCAATCAACTCATTCCAAAGGGGGAGAGCAGATTGAGACAGTTTAAGGGACGGCTGGTTCACCGAGCCCGCACCGCCAGAAG
The DNA here is from genome assembly GCF_016545825.1 of Eucalyptus grandis. Classification (NCBI taxonomy): domain Eukaryota; kingdom Viridiplantae; phylum Streptophyta; class Magnoliopsida; order Myrtales; family Myrtaceae; genus Eucalyptus; species Eucalyptus grandis. The sequence continues at coordinate 52,438,708 of NC_052619.1, read as the reverse complement.
GCTCAACATGAAAAAGATAAAGAATCCTTGATTGATGTCAATGCCACGTACACGCAAACACCGGCCACCCCGACTGTTCGACGAGCACAGCCAACAAATGCACTAGTAGCGGTCCACCCAGCGCTACAACAACCGAAGACAATTCACTCCGCTTCCCGGATCTCCCTCCCGAGGTTTTGGCAATCCTTCGAAACAAGAGCCTCCTTTCAATCGAACCAAGACGACCTAACGTTGAAAGCTTCTCTAGCTATGACCCGTCCAAAAATGTGACTATCACATGGGAGAAGTAGGCCATTCAACTTATGAGTGTTTCGCCTCTAAGCATCGAATCCAAAACCTGCCGGATACTAAGGCCTTCTCATTCCAAGCCGCGAAGCCAAATGTCCAAAGCAATCCGCTCCCGATCATGCTGATAAAGTAAACATGATATTCAGTTCTGAAACCGGTCAAATCAGAAATGTCAATGCACATATGGCTGACATCTATCGAGGGCTAATAGAAACCGGGTATTATCCAGATGATGAAATACTACCCTTTGCAATAATGGAGGAAAGGGTATTAAGAATCATAGAGGCCGGAATAATCGTGTACGCCGGCCACACCAGCATAGTTTCTACCATATCGCAAGTCCTCATCAACTCGGGAGGAAGAATTTGCCGCGCTAAATGCGGAAAAGGAGAAGAAGGACTCAACCTCACCCGAGAGCGTCTTTGAAAGGAAGGAAGCCATTGTTCAAGCATCAACAATGTAAACAGCTATAGTCATCGAGATTCCCACTTTACAAATACGAGTACAACAATGCAGTACCATGGTCTTATGACCTTGATGTTGGTTTAGTCACGAGATCTGGGCGAACCTATGCTCAAGCGAATACTCAGTCTGCTAAACCCGTCACTGATGAAGAAGCCAAGGAGTTTTTGGCCGTAGTTAAGGCTAGCGAATATAATGTGGTGGAACAAGACAAAGTCACCAGCACAAATCTCTCTCGCTGGAATTGCTTGAGACATCCGTCAAGCACCGGTAAATCCCTCATGAAAGTATTAAGTGAAGTACATGTTCCCGAAACGATTGAGCATGACAAACTCGAGGAATTTGTCAGTACCATCCTTCTAAAGGATCAAATGGCATTTTCTGATGAAGAAATTCCTGAGGAGGGTAGAGGACACACCAAGGGTCTCTACATATCAGTCAAGTGCAACGCATCTCACGTCGCTCGAGTACTGATTGACAATGGATCTGCTCTTAACATATGTCCACTAGCGACACTCGTCGTCTTAAAATAGAGAGATCATGGATCCGTGTACCCAAGACTTCGAGCATTCGATGGAACAAAGAAGGAAACAAGTGGGAGAGATCGAGCTTGACATTCAAATTGGCCCAACCATATTCAAAATTTTGTTCCAAGTGATGGATATCCCCACTGCGTTTAATTTCCTCCTAGGGCGCCCATGGATACACGTCCCAGGAGCAGTACCTTCGAGCCTCCACCAAAGTGTGAAGTTCGTGGTCGGAGGAAAACTGATCACGGTCCGAGGAGAAGAAGATCACCGCATTTACCACGAGACGGCCATCCCTTATGTTGAACCTAGTGACAAAAGCGAAGCTAGCTATCAATCATTCGAGCTCGTGTCTACTATACACGAAACTCGAGGGACTTTGCCCCTCGTCCCCGAAATATCAAGTGCTACAATCATGGTAGGAAAAATCATGGTAGGACACGGTTTCCTTCCGGGACAAGGGCTTGGTAGGAGAGGCCAGGCATTCGTCGCCTATTGAAGCTCGGAGAAGACCCTATACTATCGGTTTGGGATATTCCCGATAGAAAAGCAAAGAAAAAGCCGGCCTTGTATATCCCCGTCTCGAGGAAACTTTCCCGAGCCCAGCCAAGATGATGCATGAGGAAAAGGAAGTGGATACTCCAAAATGGTTCAACCCCGAAAGCGTGAAATTGCCCATAATTCAGGAAGACACAACTTGGCCCCCACTTGAGAAAGAAAGGCCAGATGATGTGACCTCCATGTTCGGGGACATTTTCATAGGTGCCATTGAGGAAGAGCAATTAGAAGAGACATGCGATAACTTCTCGTTCATCCAACTTCGACACCAAGTCGAAGAATTACGCGAGACTATACACCATTTGACAGAAAACTTCGCTCAAGCTACCCGTGCATTCCGTTCTCGTCACAATGAGGAGCTGGTGGTAAATGAAGAGGACCCTATTGACACGACCTGGCGAGGGGCACGGCTACCCTTATCCCCAAGAAGCACTCGGCCATATTCGCCCCTTCCTAAATCAATGTCCATTATTTTCCCATGCTCCTCGAGCAAGGGCTAATCGGCAGAGAACCGAACCATCCTACCCCGAGTACTTCCTGATTATGATCCATCCAAGCAATGTGATTACCATTCGGGAATTAGGACACTCGCTAGATGACCGCACCATCCCGAGAGACAAGGTTCAAGATCTTTTGGATGCTTTGGGGTATTCACGTTCCGCTCTCCATGGCTGTGTTTTTTGGCAATGATCACCTCTCGTGGTACCTAGTACCCGTACCATGTTCCCCGAGCATGCTAAGGAGGTGCATAAAGGAGAGGCAATCATAGACACTTTGGGCCAACCAAGTGGTAAATTTGACTACTATGTCAATTATTCAATTCCCAAAGTTTCTATGATCATCATCACAACATCGTCCCCGATGGATGGGGAGACGTGGATGATCTGAAATCCACAAAGTCGGGAGCACAAGGAGACGTAGCTGGCAACTGGTATGAAGACTTCTTCGTGGACGCTATTAACGAAGGACCGTTAGGGGAAATGGGTGCAGGCCCGCTCGAGTAGAATCCTTTTAATCCCTTTGCATACTCCCTACGTGGGAGCTTGTACATATTTTTTAATGTCCGGCTTGTTTTCAACATCAGTTCCGCCAAGGAACTATTTTTGAAACCACCATGTAAATCCGTCTACTAATAAATAAAGTTGAAAACATTTTGAGGGCATGAGGAGACACACCAAACCGGCCCGTTGATGTTAGCCAGCCGTCAAATGAAAGAAGAAATCTGAGGCCCGGGTCTCCTCATGTTTCCTTGTCTTTAATCTTTAAAAGCAATTTATCACCTTTTCAAAAGAAAGAAGCATGCATACTACTAACCTTATTTGTTCCCTTAGCCTATCTACTCTATGACACAGAATAATATAGCGGGCGAGGGTATGGGAACGGTCCAAACCAACACCGTAAATAGCCATGATAGCAATTCTGATGATTCATATGATGATTTTGATGATTCCGACGAAATTCAATGGAATTGGAAGCGCCACGAAGAAGCAAGGCCCCTACTACCGAAGACACCATCATTGTCAATTTAGGCAAGACAAGAAGATCCAAGGGAGATAAAGATTGGCGCGAACCTTCTGAGAAGAAGAAGCTGCAAGCTTAATTGCCCTCCTAAAGAGATATCAAGATGTATTCGCATGGTCTTATGCTGATATGCCAGGCCTTGATCCAATGATCGTGGAGCATAGCTTGCCAACCAACCCCGATGTGGCCCTAAGAAGCAAAACGGCTAAGAAGAGCTAAGCCCGAATTGTCAAAAAAGATTGAAGAAGAAGTAATGAAGCTCCTGGCAAAGTAGGCTTCCTCGAAGTCTCGCAATATCCTAGTTGGGTGGCAAACATTATACCAAAGTGAAGAAGAAAGATGGTCGAACTGGATTTGTGTCAACTACCGTGATTTGAACAAAGCAAGCCCAAAGGATGATTTCCCACTACCTCACATAGACGTTCTTGTGGATAGTACTGCTGGATTCAAACTTTTCTCTTTCATGGATGGGTTCTCGGGATACAACCAAATAAAATGAAGGAGGAAGACAAGGAAAAGACGGCATTCATTACTCCATGGGGGACTTTTCACTATAAGGTCATGCCTTTTGGCTCGAAAACGCCGGAGCAACTTACCAACGTGCCGGGGTCACCCTTTTCCATGACATGATGCATAAAGAAATTGAAGTATATGTCGATGACATGATCGCCAAAACCAGACATGGAGAAGACCATGTGAAGACCCCGGAAAAATTATTCGATCGACTTCGCGGTTCAAGTTGCGCTTGAACCCAGCAAAATGTGTGTTCGGGGCAACCTCTGGCAAATTACTTGGATTCATTGTGAGCTGTAAAGGGATAGAAGTGGACCCGTCAAAAACTAAAGCGATATTTGAGATACCTCCTCCCTCGACTGTGAAAGAAGTCCGGAGCCTCCTGGGAAGATTAAATTACATTGCGCGATTCATTTCCCAACTTTCTTAAACCGCAAAACCTTTCTTTAAACTTCTCAAGAAAGATGCACAAATCGAATGGGATGATGACTGCCGATTGGCATTTGAAAATTTGAAGCGGTACTGATGAAACCCCGGTTTTAGTACCCCTACCAGACACCCTTGACCCTCTACCTTACCATCAACAGTGAATCCCTAGGTGCAATGTTGGCACGTAAAGGACCCCATGATGGGAAGGAACGAGCCATTTACTATTTGAGTAAAAATTCACCACATCGTAACAAAACTACTCCAAATCGTAAAAGACTTGTGTTGCATTGGTATGGGTGTTGCACAGACTCCGGCAAGACACCTTGCATTACTGAGACATTCCTTGTAATCGAGAGTGACCCAATCAAGTATTTGCTTGGTTGCCCGGCCTTGGTGGGAAAATTGGCCAAATGGCAAATCCTAATCTCGACTCCGACATCCGGTGATGTCGCAAAATTAGTTAAAGGTCGGGTGATTGCTGATATGTTAGCAGATTGCCCTAAAGAAGTAGGCGATGATCACTCCCGAGATGACCGAATCTCGGCGGTAGAAGAGGACACGTGGACTATGTTTTTTGATGGAGCTGTAAATTTGTCGTTCGAGCACCGGGCGGTCTTGATATCCCCAAATGGGCAACATTATCCTGTGGCTGCAAACCGATGTTTCCATGCACCAACAATATAGCCGAATATGAAGCATGCATCCTCGGCCTACAAGCGGCTATTGGAATGGAAGTGTCAAAACTAAAAGTGTTCGGTGACTCCGCCTTAATTATCCTCCAAACTGTGGGCGAGTGGGAGACAAGAGACGCCAAACTAGTGCCTTATCACGACTACTTGGAAGAATTGGTAGAAGAATTCCAGGACATCTCATTTGAATACCTACCTAGAATCCGTAACCGGTTTTGTGATGCACTAGCAACACTATCATCCATGTTACAAGTAGCGAAGGGGTTAGAAGTAGAGCCTTTGAAATTTGAAGTCTTGACAAGACAGCCCACCGCATGACTATAATCAAGAACCCGATGGGAAACCCCGGTATTACGACATCATGAAATACATCCAAAAGTGAATTCCCTAAAGAAAGCACTCCCTCCGATCGAAAATACCTTATGAAAATGGCTTTGAGGTTCTTCGTCGGCGGTGAAAATTTGTACAAAAGATCATATAACTCCGCCTCATGCTAAGGTGTGTGGATGCAAACGAAGCCACACAAATAATGCAAGAAATACATGGGGGAGTATGTGGTCCTCACATGAATGGACGTATGTTGGCCAAGAAAATAATGAGATCAAGTTATTACCGGGTTCCCCTTAGAGAGCGATTGTGCTCACCATGTGCGGCTGTCATCGTTGTCGATCCACGGGGGACAAGATAAATATCCCTCCAACCGAATTGCATCGTTATCCGAGCCGTGGCCATTTTCAATGTGGGGCATTGATGTGATTGGCCCAATCAATCCAAAGGCATCAAATGGGCACCGGTTCATTTTGGTCGCATTGACTACTTCTCAAAATGGATCGAGGCCGCATCCTATGCAAGCGTAATCGCACGAAACGTTATGAAATTCATCGACGTGACATAATCGCCCGTTATGGCGTACGGAAGCTGTCATCACCCGACAATGGGTCGAACTTGAACAACAAGTTCAATTGTTTTCGAGTTCAAAATCCAGCATCTCGAACTCGTCCCTTATCGTCCACAAATGAATGGAGCCGTGAAGCCGCCAACAAGAACATCAAGAAAATCCTATCCAAGACAGCTGAAAACTACCGCGACCGGCATGAGAGGTTACCTTCGTACTAACAAAGCATATCGAACCGATTCGAACCTCCACTGGGCAATGCCTTTTCCCGGTTTATGGCATGGAGGCGGTTTTGCTGTGGAAGTAGAAATCCCGTCCTCGCGAATTTTATCCCTGGCAGGATTGTCCAAGGAAGAATGGACGCAACAAAGGCTCGAACAACTGAATATGGTCGACGAAAACGACCAGAAAGCCCTCTCGTCATGGTCGTTGTTACCAAAGAAAGGGTAGCTCGATCATTCAATCAAAAGGTACGACCCAAGCACTTCGAGGTAAATGAGCTAGTCTTGAGAAAGACGCTGCCAATCTTTCCGAGCTCGGAGGCAAGTTCGCCCCAAATTACAGGGGTCCTTATGTAATAAAGAAGATACTCCCCTGGAGGAGCCTTGATGACCGAAATGGATGGGTATGAATTCTCCAAACCATTAATTCCGATGTAAAAAAGTACTACCCTTGAAAGATGTTTATTGTCTGGCATTGCCAAGCACCTCTCTATCAGAATGAAAATGCTTATGCACCTTTATATATGAGTGATGTATTTACACCATCATGAAGAATGTGTGTTTGACTCAATGGAGAAAAATGAATGGTGATTACCAGTCTTTAAGGAAGTGTCATAAATCAAGAAGCAAACTCGATGGCATAACTTGAACAAATCAACATTACCCAAGCAAACGCATAAGAGTAATCCTGTCAATTTTGCCCAAATTTCGGTGTAAAGGATGCGTCATTCAGAACCACCGGTTAAAAGAAACCTTCTCGTCCCCAACAATCTTAGAACTGGAAGCCTCACTTCTTGTTCCGCACACATGCTCTTGCAAGAAGTAATTGCCATTAGAGAATTGGAGGTTTTGATTGTCCATCTCGGAGATTCCATAGAAGCTTGAGGTACATGACTTTGTCGATCAAAAGGCAGAAGGAAAAATTCCACAGAAGGAATGCGTTGAAGATAAATCAACAACCAGCAATCATGCATACATGGTCACAAGTGAGGAAGGCCAATCGAAAGAAATGTCAAACTATGCTAAGACGAAAAGGCTGTCATCGACATTCAAACATCATCGAGTCGCAAATACAAACTTTGGAGAAGAGTAATTTGGTATCGTTTCCAATACTCCCCCTTCTTTGAATTCACTTTTGACATATTCCCCCTATTGACAGGAAGCATCACAACTCAAGAACCAAACTCAATGGTTAGGCAAATCAATATTGGCCAAGCTAGTACGTGGAAATGACCCACATTAAATTCACCTGGCTTCGTGTAAAAGACATGTCATCCAAAGAGCTAATTCAGAGAATAATTGACCTAATGAAGCAAGGGACATAGGACTTTGAGTCCCCCTCTCACCTTAGGTTCACCCAATCATCCGCAAACCGGTGAAGGGTAAAGTTGTATCGCTTCCGGTTATTCGACTCTTGAAAGAGTTCATGACTAACACATTCCTCTTGTTTGTTCAAGGATCACCCGATTTGTAAAAGCAAGGATAAAGAATCAATGAGAAGCATGCAGGATTAACTGACTGTCAAAAACAAAGATAACAAATCAATGAGAGGCATGACAAACTCTCCCAAGCAAAATGGCATCTCAAGTATTGCCAAAGCAAATGACAGAAAACCTTCAGGCCCCAACTCACATTTAATTTTGGCCAAACTAATTGATCTACTTGTACATCTTTCGTCTGTGGGCAAAAGCGGAGATGCCCGATCAGATTCCCAACCCCGACTGATCATTCATGTGTCATATTCCTAATCAATAGGGACAACCATCGGCGTCCATTTGCG